>NC_041383.1:307550496-307592724 GCF_002162155.2 Triticum dicoccoides | reverse complement strand
GACGGTGAGGGAGGTGGCGCTCGGCTCGAGGAGGGGGCGTTGGGGGCGGTGGTGGTCGGGTGCGGCGGGGGAAGCGATCACGACCGGGGACGGCGAGCATGGGGGAAGTGGTGGTCGGTGGTGGTCAGGCGCGGGTGAGATGAGGCAGGGGAGGGATTAGAGAGAAATGTGAGAGATTGGGGATTTTAGTGTGGGGGGAGGCTTAGCAATGGTGCGCCATAAATACATCCATAGCAATGGCGCACCACCGAGGGGTGCGCCATAAGTAAAAAAATTTATTGATAACAATGGCGCACCCTCTCCTGGTGCGCGCCATTAGTAACTTTTATTTTTTTATTTTTTCTTGATAAAAATTATTACACTATATACAGGAGATGAGTAGAGGAGGGAGGGAGGGAGGGAGCATTTACATTCGTTGACGGGTGCGGGGGGTCATGAAAAAATATTTAGTTTCATCTAATATATTTTTAGAAAATGACAAATCAAATCTGAAAACATTTATGAATGTGAAAAAATATCATCAAGTTTCTTATTTGAAATTATTTATGAATAATAAAAAATATCATCAAATTTGTTATTTGAAAATATTTGAAAAAATATCATAAAAATTTAAAAATATTAATGAGTTCACAAAATATTAACAAATTCAATACTTTTTGTGAGTTAGAAATTCAATACCATAATAAACATAATTCAATATTCATGAGGACTAGAACAGAAGAAATATCATTTCAAAATGTCGAAATACAATCGAGAAATGAAGACTACGATTTAAATACAATCGATCTTAGCTAGCTATTTGTTCACAATCTTCTTGCCCTTCTTTTTCGCAAATGGAGTTCTTCTGTGGAACGGACGTCCTTTAGGTAGGGTGGTCCTGCTTCTTCTTGTGGTGTGTGCTGCTACTGCATCGTCGTCGTCATGTTCGATCTTCGGGTGGCCATACTTGTCAAAGTCTTGCTCATTGGCTACTCCATCCATTCCGATGATCTTCATTTTGCCTTTCCTCACGACAACACGACTGGGCTTTGGCGGGTCGGTAATGAAGAAGCATTGGTCTACTTGGGAAGCCAGTACCCATGGCTCATTTTTCGCAGTGACGTTTGCGCCCGCGGTCTTGGATTTGGCTTCGGGTATAACCATGGTGGTGAAATACCAGTCTTCTTTTAGGACGCTCTTGGCCCATCTGACACGGAACATCGGGACCTTCTCTCCAGCGTAGCTCAGCTCCCAGATCTCCTCGATCCTTCTGTAGTATCTGTCCTTGTCGTTGCCGGTGTAGGATTCCATCGTTACCCCGGAGTTCTGATAACCATCGCTCTTCATGTCCTTGTTCTCGGTGTAGAATGTGTAGCCGTTGATATCGTACACCTCATAGGTCATCAGGTTGTGCTCGGCGCCCTGTGACAAGGCGAATATGAGTTGTTCTTCCGCGGAAGAATCCTCATGTAAAGGGTACGACAGAAGCTTCTGCTTGAACCAACGCGTGAAACATGAGTTGTGCTCTTTTATTATATCTCCCTCCGTCCGCTGTTGGCCTCGGTCATTCTACGTCTTCTCAATAATGGTTTTGTGCTCTACCACCCAAGGATCGACCACGTCTATGTGTTGTAGCGCGACTAGGTTTGCTCTTTCAAAGTCGGCAAGTTGACCCTCGAAGTCGACACGCATTTCGCGGCGACCCTCACGGTGACCCTCACGGTGACCCCATCAGCGAGCCTGCCGACGTGCCTGTTGACGGGCAGACCAACGGGGTTCTCGATGCCTAGATAATTCGTGAAGTAGGAGATGCACTCTTCGGTCAGAAAGCCCCTGGCTATACTTCCCTCTAGACGTGACATGTTTCGAACGTATCCTTTGATGACACCATTCATCCTTTCGAACGGCATCATGCTGTGCAGGAACGTCGGCCCGAGTTGGATGATATCCTCCATGATATGGACCAGCAGATGCACCATAACGTCGAAGAATGCGGGTGAGAAGTACATCTCAAGCTCGCATAGTATCACCATGATCTCTTCCTGTAGCCTTCTGAGTTGCCTCACGCCAATCGACTTCCGAGAGATGACGTCGAAAAAGTTGCATAGGCCAAATAGCATTTCACAGACGTGCGCGTCCATGATCCCACGGATTGCAACTGGAAATATCTGCGTCATCAGCATGTGACAGTCGTGAGACTTCATCCCGCTGAACTTTTGCTTCACTGGGTCTAGGTATCTGCTTATCTTCCCTGCGTAACCGTAAGGAAGTTTTACTCCTAGGAGGCAGGTGAAAAACTGCTCGATCTCCTCCTGACTTAGAGTGAAGCACGCGGGAGGGTAGTCATTTCCGGTCTTCTTGGATGTTTTGCCTTTGCGACGACTTTCTGTGTCCTGCTTCGCCTCATCATCATCATCATCATCATCAACATCATCATTAGCATGAAGCTCCTGCCTGATGCCCATTGATTTCAAGTCTGCCCTTGCTTTCGGCCCATCTTTCGTCCTCTCTGGCATGTTGAGTAGGGTACCAAGTAGACTCTCGCACACGTTCTTCATGATATGCATGACATCAAGGTTGTGAGGCACACGATGGATCTTCCAGTACGGCAAGTCCCAGAAAACAGACCTTGTTTTCCATACGTTCAGCAGCGGCTCTGGCGCCTTTTGCTTCTTTCCCGGCTCTGGAGCCTTTTGCTTCTTTCCCGGCAGTGGGCAGTCTTTCCAATTTTTCAACAGCTCGTCTATTTCCTCACCGCTCCTCGTACACGGGCGTTTTCGGGGTTCGGTTTCACCATCGAACAGATCCTTGTGTTTCCTCCACGGGTCATCGTCGCGAAGCCACCTTCGATGTCCCATGAACACGGTTTTCAAAGACCCGGGATCTCTATCTAGCTGGCGATACGTTGTGTCATCCATGCACCTTACGCATCCATAAAATCCGTGGACTACCTGCCCCGCGAGATATCCATAACCGAGATAGTCGTGCACCGTCCTGAGCACTGCGGCTCTCATAGGAAAATATTCTTTCTCTGCGGTGTCCCACGTATTGGCTGGTGGTTTCCACAGCATGTCTAGCTCCTCCTTCAGCAGCCCCAGATACAGATTGATGTCGTTCCCTGGTTGTTTCGGCCCTTCAATTAGCATACTCATGTGAATGTACTTCCTCTTCATGCACAACCAGGGGGGAAGGTTGTACATCCACACAAACACATGCCAGGTGCTATGTGTGCTTCTCTGGCTGCCAAACAGATTGACTCCATCGGTGCTCGCGCCCAGAACGATGTTCCTTGGATCCTTCCCAAATTCTGGGTATTCAAAGTTCAACGCTTGCCACTGGCTCGCATCCTTAGGGTGACTCAGCATCTTGTCTTTTTTATTTATCTCCGGATCATTTCTGTCATCTTCTTGCTTCTTCTCCTCCCTATTTGTGTGCCAACCCAGGAGCTTTGCTACCTTAGGGTCCGCGAAATACCGTTGCAGATGAGGAGTGATCGGAAAGTACCACACCGATTTTCGAGGAGCTTTCTTCCTCTTCTTGTATCGAGTGACGCCGCACACCGGACATATGGTAGACTCCGCGTGCTCGTCCCGATAAATGATTCAATTGTTCATGCACACATGGTATTTCACGTGCGGTAAATCCAGAGGACACACGATTTTCTTCGCCTCCTCGAAACTGGTCGGGCACTTGTTCCCCTTGGGAAGACGTTCGTGCCAGAATGACATGTTCTCATCGAAGCATGCGTCGGTCATTTTGTGTTTTACCTTCATCTCCAAAGCCATGAGCGTTACTTTCAGGCGGTATCCTCGGGCCTGCATCCTTCATACAATGGAGTAACCGCGTCTATCTCCAATTGACCTAGCTTGGCTTTCTCTCGGGCGGCAACTCTTGCGTTATCCGTATGCTTGAGAAGCAGCTCTTGAATATGAGCGTCCTACACCCAGCCTCCATCGTCGTCTGCTCCGGCATCTTCATCTTCATGATCATGCCCTTCGTCTTGATCTTCCTCATCATTATGTATGACATCTTCTACATGATGATTGTGTACAGCATCACCGCCGTGATCATGTCCTGGAGATTCTTCGTCTTCTCGCCCGCCCTCGCCGCGGTGGTACTTGTCTTGTTGCCCTTCCTCATTTCTTGCCCGCCCCCCATGGACGACTTCATAGTCATCTTCATCACCTTGCCATTGATAGCCATCCATGAAACCACGCAAGAGCAGGTGGTCCCGCACCTGCCCGGAATCCGGGTCCGCAATAAGGCTCTTTAGCTTGCATCTTCGACATGGACATCTTATCTCTGTCTCGTTCTTTTGAAGCATCTCGGCCTTCGCGGAGCTCAAAAACCTATTCACGATGCCTTCAGTCATCGTGCGGACCATGGTGGCCTGCGGGGTAGAGCAGAACGATATTGTAGAACCAAGAAAAAATTTGGCATGACCTTCCCTAAAAATAGGACCAAAAAGAATGCATAGTGCCAAAATAGTCCCCGAAACGGAAATGAATCAACATTCCGGCAAAATATTGGCAACTATCGCATTTCAAATACCGGTACCTGCAAACACAAACATATATGCAACACCACAAACACATGAAACACCACAAACATACATAGATCTAGCTAGGCCACAAAAAGTGTATGTGCATGTTGTTGGAGCGAGCTAGGGAGAAAAAAAGTAGATCTACATCATGAAGATAGCTCTCCCCTTACTTACCTATCAAAAAAAGGTAATTTCACCACTTAATTTTGATGAATCTATGGTGCAAATGAGGTAAGGAGGAGGAGGCAGCCGAGACAAGCTTGGAGGAGGAGGTGGAGAGAATGAAGTGGGGAAAGTGAGTGGGTAGGTGGGCTGTCCAAAATATCTTGTTGGTCCCAGGTTACTAATGGCGCACCACCAGCAAATGTGCCATTAGTAACCCTGGTTACTAATGGCGTACCTGCAGGTGGTGGACCATTAGTAGTTTTGCAGAAAAGTAAAAAAAAATATATACTAATGGCGCACTGTGGAAAAGTGCGCCATTAGTAGTCTAAACTAGTAATGGCGCACTATGACACGGTGCGCCATTAGTAGTTTTGCAAAAAAGTAAAAATATATATATATACTAATGGCGCACTGTCTGCACGGTGCGCCATTACTAGTTAGAACTAGTAACGGCGCACTTCAACCTCATGCGCCATTAGTATGTATGGAAAAATGGAAAAAAAATTAATACTAGTGGCGCACCATTTGTCTGGTGCACCATTAGTGTCTTCCACACTAATTGTGCATCACCGACCGGTGCGCCATTAGTATATAGTAGTGGTGCACTACTTACCTGGTGCGCCATTAGTATCAATCCTATCTATAGCCCTTTTCCTAGTAGTGCTAGGTTCATGTTCATCATTTGATTGTGTTTCAGCATCAGAAATAGAAATATCATTGGGATTCTCAGGTGTGTCTACAGTAGGTTCACTAAAAGCATGCAAAGTTCTATCATTTTTCTTTTTCTTCTTTTTGGAAGAACTAGGTGCCTCTAAATTGTTTCTCTGAGAAACTTGCTCAATTCTCTTAGGGTGGCCTTCAGGATACAAAGGTTCCTGAGTCATTCTACCAATTCTTGTAGCCACTCTGACAGCGAAGTCATTTTTATTATTTAATTCCTCAAGAAAATCATTTTGAGCTTTAAGTACTTTCTCAGCTTGAGTAGCAACCATAGAAGTATATTTGCTAATGAGTTGGAGTTCACCTTTAACTCTAGCCATATTATCGCTCACGCATCCTATCTCGAAAGCATTATTCTTTAACTCTCTACCAACATAAGCATTAAAACTTTGTTGTCTAGCCATAAAGTCATCAAATTCATCTAAGCATGGGCTATGAAATTTAGTAGAGGGGATTTCAACTTTATCATATCTATAGAGAGAATTTACCTTTACTACCTGTGTCCGGTTATCAAGACAATGTGGTTCTTCAACAGGCGGTATATTAAGACCATGTATTTCTTCAATAGGAGGTAAATTCTTAACATCTTAAGCTTTAATACATTTTTCTTTCATTGATTTCTTTGCCTCTTGCATATCTTCAAGACTGAGAAATAAAACACCTCTCTTCTTCGGAGTGGGTTTAGGAATGGGCTCAGGAGTTGGCTCAATTGGTTCAGGAATTGCCTTAGGAATTGGCTCAGGAATAGTCCAATTATTTTCATTAGTCAACATATTATTCAATAACAATTCAGCTTCGTCGACTGTTCTTTCCCTGAAAACACAACCAGCACAACTATCCAAGTAGTCCTTGGAAGCATTGGTTAGTCCATTATAAAAGATATCAAGTATTTCATTTTTCTTGAGAGGATGATCAGGCAAAGCACTTAGTAACCGGAGAAGCCTCCCCCAAGCTTGTGGGAGACTCTCTTCTTTGATTTGCACAAAATTATATATTTCCCGCAAGGCAGCTTGTTTCTTATGAGCAGGGAAATATTTAGCAGAGAAGTAATAAATCATATCCTGGGGACTACGCACACAACCAGGAGCAAGAGAATTATACCAAGTCTTAGCATGACCCTTTAATGAGAACGGAAATATCTTAATGATATAAAAATAACAACATCTCTCATCATTAGTAAACAGGGTAGCTATATCATTCAACTTGGTAAGATGTGCCACAACAGTTTCAGATTCAAGGCCATAAAAAGGACTAGACTCAACTAAAGTAATAATTTCAGGATCAACAGAGAGTTCATAATCCTTATCAGTAACACAGATAGGTGAAGTAGCAAAAGCAGGGTCAGGTTTCATTCTAGCATTAAGAGATTGCTGCTTCCATTAGCTAATAATTTCTTAAGATCATATCTATCATTGCAAGCAAAGATAGCTCGAGCAGCTTCTTCATTCATAACATAACCCTCAGGAAGATCAGGCAATTCATAATCATTGGGAGAATTTTCATCATCACTATCATCAATAATAGCATCTTCAATAATTTCATTCCCCCTAACTCTAGCAAGTTGTTCATCAAGAAATTCACCTAATGGCAAAGTAGTATCACGCACAAAAGTAGTTTCATCATGCATAGCAGAAGTGGCATCATCAATAACATGCAACATATCAGAGTTCTTAGCAGTAACAGGTTTAGGTGTCGCAAGCTTACTAATAACAGAAGGAGAATCTAGTGCAGAGCTAGATGACATTTCCTTACCTCCCCTCGTAGTTGAAGGCAAAATCATAGTTCGGTCGTCTTTCAAGTTCTTCATAGTGACCAACAGATATAAATCCCAAGTGACTCAGAAAATAGAGCTATGCTCCCCGGCAACGGCGCCAGAAATTAGTCTTGATAACCCACAAGTGTAGGGGATGGCAACAGCTTTCGAGGGTAAAGTATTCAACCCAAATTTATTGATTGGACACAAGGGGAGCCAAAGAATATTCTTGAGTATCAGCAGTTGAGTTGTCAATTCAACCACACCTGGATAACTTAGTATCTGCAGCAAAGTATTTAGTGCAAAGTAATATAATAATAAAGGTAACAGTAGCAAAAGTAATCATAATAGTTTTTGGGTTTTGTAGTGATTGTAACAATAGCAACGGAAAAGTAAATAAGCGAAGAACAATATGTGAAAAGCTCGTAGGCAATGGATCAGTGATGGATAATTATGCCGGATGCGATTCCTCATGTAATAGCTATAACATAGGGTGACACAGAACTAGCTCCAGTTCATCAATGTAATGTAGGCATGTATTCCGTAAATAGTCATACGTGCTTATGGAAAAGAACTTGCATGACATCTTTTGTCCTACCCTCCCGTGGCCGCCGGGTCCTAGCGGAAACTAAGGGATATTAAGGCCTCCTTTTAATAGAGAACCGAAACAAAGCATTAGCACATAGTGAATACATGAACTCCTTAAACTACGGTCATCACCGAGAAGTATCCCGATTATTGTCACTTCGGGGTTGTCAGATCATAACACATAATAGGTGACTATAGACTTGCAAGATAGGATCAAGAACACACATATATTCATGAAAACATAATAGGTTCAGATCTGAAATCATGGCACTCGGGCCCTAGTGACAAGCATAAGCATAGCAAAGTCATAGCAACATCAATCTCAGAACATAGTGGATACTAGGGATCAAACCCTAACAAAACTAACTTGATTACATGATAAATCTCATCCAACCCATCACCGTCCAGCAAGCCTACGATGGAATTACTCACGCACGGCGGTGAGCATCATGAAATTGGTGATGGAGGATGGTTGATGATGATGACGACGACGAATCCCCCTCTCCGGAGCCCCGAACGGACTCCAGATCAGCCCTCCCGAGAGAGATTAGGGCTTGGCGGCGGCTCCATGTCGTAAAACGCGATGAAACTTTCTCTCTGGTTTTTTTCTCCCCGAACGTGAATATATGGAGTTGCAGTTGAGGTCAGTGGAGGTTCAGGGGGGCCACGAGATAGTGGGGCGCGCCCCCCTGTCTCATGGACAGGGTGTGGGCCCCCTGGTGTACTTCTTTCGCCCAATAATTCTTATTAATTCCAAAAAGTGCCTTCGTGGATTTTCAGGACATTCCGAGAACTTTTCTTTTCTACACATAAAACAACATCAAGGCAGTTCTGCTGAAAACAGCGTCAGTCCGGGTTAGTTTCATTCAAATCATGCAGTTAGAGTCCAAAACAAGGGCAAAAGTGTTTGGAAAAGTAGATACGTTGGATACGTATCAGATAACAATCCTCAAAGTATGTGCTCTTACACTGATTCTTCATTTTGCCGGTATATCCATGTGGATAACAGTCTGTGCAATGCTCAAGCGCGGTTGCGAAGGTCAATATATTGAGCTATCCTGGGTTCGGACTTAACAGACTCGGGTATTCAATGCTGATAGTTCTGATCATACTGTGGACTGGGCTGGTTGCCTTGCTATGAGGTCCTTACCGCAATGGAGTAGACCTCTTAGGCGTATCTTCATGGGGTTCGATATGAAATAAGACTGCCTTGTGCATTCATATCACATTTTTCACACCATAACCGACATACCAGTATTTACGGTCTTCCTCCTTCATTATTATTTTCTTTGTTTGGATCCTTAACCAAAAGAGCTGGGCCTTATATATCCTTGATTATTTTGCGACCCTGAGTTTTGTCATGGGCAATACCTTGCAATCATACCTTGGTCTTGTTCATGTCTTGAGTCTCAGGATATTTATCTGGTTCACGTGTGTTTATACAGATCTCAATATTGTTGTTGATTATGCCAGACAGTGACCGGATTAATAGCATCACCTTGTCTGGGGTGCGGGGCTGATCTTGATAATCACTGCCAAGATTGTGTCCTCAATGTTGTCTTTCTTCAAGACTTGTCGATTTTTGCATCACCCACTGGTTTTCCGCCACTTGCATATCTTCTGAGGTTGTTAGATGCGTACCATGAATTCTTCCTCGTGCGAGGGACTTGCATGAACTTGGCAGCATACTCATTATATGAACAAATATCCGATTCTCGAGTTATGCCTCAGTTCTGACTGATTCTTATTTCTGACCCAACTGATGCATATCTAACTCTTGGAAACACTGTCATATGCTGCCAACATCATTGTTTAATATCTCGTACGAGTGCCATAGCAAAGAAGACTGGGCAACGTGCTTTGTAATCCACCGAGATATCATGCTGAGGAAGACAGGATGGCTTGTGCTCGAAGCCTTCGGCAGATAGCTTGCTGAGGATGACTGGGTACTGTACCTCATAAGCTTCCCCCATTAAAGACTTACTAGGGAAGACTCGGAACCTTATGCCAGAAGCTTTTGTAGTATCTTTTCGAAGAAGACTAGATATCTTGCACGGGAATCCATTCATACCTTACTGATGCAGACTGAGGAATCTTGCCTTGTATGGTTCACTGATAAATTGTGGAGAAGGACTGGACTGATTTTCTTTGTGAACAAAATATCATATATATGTTCTTGTCATTCCGGCTACTGATTACTTGTATGACAAGAATTGCCTGACTGTCCTTGTTGAATTCATTATATATTCGGACTAACTTCTTGGTATCGCCTGTTTCAAATCTGACTCATGGTAGAATCAATCATCGGGTACGGACCATACCTCTAAATGGAAATGCACTGTTGAACTTGGATCCAATTTTGTTCTCTTGCTGGTTTAATCATGGCTACAATAAAGGTGTATCTTTGACGGGTACTTGTTACCGAAAGTCTGAGCAGAATATAATTGGTATCCAGACCGGATTTCTGCAATACATGCTGTCAGCTGAAAGTCTCATTGCCTTTAACTGAGTTCCTTGGTGTATATCTTTACTTTTCATCGCTTCATCAATTTCCATAAGGGGGTAACACCAAAGATTCAAAACAAAGAAGCATGAGAAAATGATCGATTGCAACAAAGAAAACAAGCTACAAAACTAATTCACACAGGAACACACAAGCATGATACTACAACAGATGCACATGCACTACATGAAGGATTACACCCTACGCTTGAGCAAACGCTTGGGGGCTGACGAAGCAGCTATGGGAGTAGCGACTGGAACTGCTGACTTCGAAACTCCGGATGGATGATGCGGAGGGGTTGGAGAAGCTGGCGGAGACTGAGGTCGGAAGGCACCAAGCAATCTCCTGGCTCGAATGGTATCTCGGACTAACTCGGAAATAAGAAGACTGCTGACTGTCATGTAACAGGACATGGGGAGGATAGCCGGGTCATCTTGAGGATTGATAGACGGGAACTTGATCCGCTTAGGATTCTCGACAATGGTGGGATAGAATTGATAGGCATGGTTCTCTTGCACCATGCTCTCTTGATGACGAAGGCCGGTGATTCCTGCCATTAGGGCAAGCTGAACGGCATGCTCGGGAGTAGCACCGTAACCACCGTGGAAACTATAGGTGCACTTACCAACAAGAATCAGGGCTGACAGATGAACATGAGCAACATACTCTAGGATTCTTCCTCCGGCAGAACACTAGAATACTTGGTAATGAGGTGGATCTCCACGGGGATAAATGCTATGCCACATGTCGCCAAGGAGGGCAGCAAAGCTGAGAGGTGTAGGAGAGGGATTAAACACAATTGGAACAACACCGGGAGCTCTGGGATGGCACTAAACTCAAGGAAACTGACCGCCATCTACGCACAAAACAGGGGTTAGGGGTAACCGACTAAGACTATATGCAGCAAACAAATGAACCAACCAAATGCAGCAAGCAAGGGCAACAATCAAACCCTATACTACCATTTTCTAATGTTCCAGCGGACTAGGACACTCTACAGCCAGACCTGCTCTGATACCAAGACATGTGGAACCCAAGCTCAGAGAAACCAGAACGCCCCATATTCCAGCCCAAAGATAGAGGTGAGGTCTTCTGGAATACGGCACTGCTTAGCATAGAACAAACCAACTCCCTATTACAACACAAATATGAATACAAGGTCTTCGGGTTACAATGAATAACACTGGCATGGATATGCTATGCCAACCATAGTTGCTCTATGCAAGCAGCATAACAACTCGAGGCAGCGGAACCTCTACTGGCAGCAGAACAACGAACGACGATGATGGACTCCAACCCGCAGGGACTCTGGCTGGAACGTTTATGCTAGCTCGTTGTCGCTGTACTAGAGTAGGGGTACCCTAGTATCCCTAACTTGTGCACGGGCAGTTGCAGCACCCCGCGGCAAGGCTTGCCGGGCGACCGCCAAGGTCCTCCGTGGTTCCCTTGGACCCATTCAAGAACAAAGTATTCAAGCCAAGGAGACAAGGCCCCGGCAAGAGGAGCTTGCCGGGAAGGCCAATCAAGGCATCCCAAGGAACTTGCCGCGAAGCGCCGCACGTCCCGGCAAGGCAACAAGGCCCCGGCAAGAGGAGCTTGCCGGGAAGACCAACCAAGGCATCTCAAGGCCTGGCGAGCGACAAGCTTCCGGGCGCGACAAGACGACGACCGCGGCAAGGCGCTTGCCACAGCAAGTAACCACCCTGTACCCACGCTCCAGCACATCCACCAACGTGTCGCCCTGGGGGCCTTTCCAGGTGCGCGTGGCGAGAGGTTGTGCAGCCAGCGGTGCGCGGTGGCATGCGAAGCTGACAAGACTGCCATCGTGGCGAGCGGTGGCGCCCCTGACGGTCCCTTTCTGCACTGTTTGGGCGACACAAACGGGCATTTAATGCCTTTGTCCCCTACCGTCAGGGTTAGGTAGGATGCACTGTGCAGGTGGTTGTACCAAGCGCAACCCCTTTTCCACTTTTACCCTTCTCTGCATTGCCACCCTGTCGGTGACCCCTTGAGCATATAAAAGGAGGCCCATGCGCAACGTAGAGGGGGTTCGACTCATTCGGAAGCCAGAAAAACACTTAGCTCTCTCGAGCAAGAACACAATACAATCTGACAAGCAGCAGTAGGAGTATTATCTCTTCGGAGAGCTCCGAAGCTGGGTAAACTGCTCATGTGCTTCGCCTCGATCTGCTCTTCGTGCGCTCTCCGCCCCCCGCCGAACCGAAAGGGGCCCGGTCCGCCGGCCCCATAGGTGTTCGTGGATCAGCGTCCCCGACATCTTTGGCGCGCCAGGTAGGGGGAGGTGGCCTTGTCGGAGAAGATCAAGGCCGACGAGGCGCTGCTGGCGAATGCTACTGCCGCCCACAACGCCTTCAGGGAGACTGTGGAGCACTGGACTGAGGGTCTGGTGAATATTGCCGCTGCCATCGACGGGGAGTTGGCACAGCTGGGGGTGGAGGATTTTGGGTATCCCTCCGACGAGCATCTCCAACCCAACGCCAAGCTCAGCCTGTTCTTCAAAGGTGTGGCGACGGCCCTCCAGCGACTCCGGGAGAGGATCCCAAAGCAGCTGGCCGATGAGTCGCGCGGGATTTGCACGGGGGCTCTCCAGAAGGTGCTGATGAAGGTGGCGTTCCGCAATCCAGGCCTCAACCTCACCAACGTCCTCAAATCCTTGCCGCCGGATGCTGATCTGGATGCGCTCAAGGCCCTTGTCGCACCCATTGTGGACAAGGTGAGCGAGATCAAGAGGGTTGAGGGCAATCGCGTAGATTAGGCCGCCCGTTTCTTTTTCTCTGTCGCCGCTAGTCATGTCACGAGAACAATCTATTAGAGCTGCGACAAGCTATCTTGTAATATAACTCTATTTTGGGTAGAGATTGCTATGTTATTTCCTTTACTTGCTCCCTTCCTTTGTATGTTTTTACCCTACGCTTTTAGGGAACTTGTCGGCGCAGGCACCTTTGCCGCGAGCGCTGAGTGTGGTACATCAGCAGCCTGCTAGTGATGCCGCTTCCGACAAGAAACCTTGTCGCAACTAGTCGCAGCTCACTTAAATTGTTGAGCGGACTCGAAACAAAGTAAGGGCGCAACTAGCTATGAGTTGGTTCCTTCGCGCACAGGTTTTCCATACAAAGTACGGTCGTTTGACGAGATAACTTAAAAATTTAAAATTGATTGCTCAAACTTTGGCAACTTAGCTTTTTTGTCGTTTGCTTCCCGGTAAGGCGAAACTTCCTTGAACGATGCCTGATCCACACCATTATCTTCTTCATGGTAATTTTCTTACCAGAGAACTGTCCCTTGGGATCTTATTCTTCTGATTTTCTTCTTGTATATTTGCTTGACTTCTCTCCCCTTTCCATTCGTCAGATCCCCCTGCCACGGAGCCGATGGAGATCGAGGACGCCGGCGAGGAGGGCGTGCGCGGCAGTGCCGACGACGCCGCGGCCACCGAAGAAGAGGCCGGTGCTGATGATGCTGCCGGTGAAGAGGCCGCCAAGGCTGCCGCTGCAGAAGCAGGCGAGGGATCCGGCGATCGCACTGACGGCCCCGAGGCCGCAGGAGCGCCAGGCGCTGCGCTGACCGCCGATCCCTCTGCCGACGCTGCAGCGCCAGGCTCCGAAGAGCCCCAGCCCGGCGCCTACTTGAAGGCCGGCGACTAGGAAACCTTGTCGGAACGCTTTGCCGGCAAGTGCTCTTGCGCCAATGTGGTGACCACATATGCCTCCATGTATCTCTGTCAACAGCTTTTGTCCGTCTTCCCGGTGAATACATTTCAATTTCACACCGTTGAGTCTTTTTCTGTACAGTGTGTTGTCGACAAACTGGTACATACTTGACTGCCGGGCTACTCTTTCCGCTTCTTCTTGCTCTTCGGGAAGTTCTCCTGTCTGAAGGAAATGGACAATCTGCTGTGCCCATGTTGGAGCTTGTGGCTCGACAACAAGGACTAAAGGCACATCTGCTGCTGCGGGAGCATCCGCTTCTACGGTAAGAACTTGTGGCTCTGCCGGAGCTTGATGTTCCCCGGCAAGCTTGCCGGAGCAAAACTTGTCGGGAGTGTCTGCTTCAACGGAACAAACCCTAAGGTTTGTCGGAGCAAACTGCTCCTCGGCACTCTTGGTGTTGATCCTGAGGAACTTCCTGGCGGCGGCTTCCGGAAGCTCTGCCGGGAAATAGTCACCAGAAAACAACTTCCTCTTCTTGCTCTGTCCAGTTGATGGCGTTACGGATGGTTGAGTCAGCTTGAGCACAAAGATCCCTGGTTCCACAGGTAACTTAAGTGCGGCGCACTTTGACAGGCCGTCGGCAATGTCGTTCTGAGCTCTTGGAACATGCTCCATCTGCAGGCCGTCAAAGTGCTCTTCTAGTTTTCTCACTTCATCAACGTAAGCTTCCATTAACGGACTCTAATAACTCTTGTTCACTTGGCGGACGACAAGTTGTGAGTCACCCCTGACAATGAGCTTCTTGATCCCAAGATCTGCTGCGATCCTGAGGCCCGCAAGCAAACCTTCATACTCTGTAGTATTGTTCGTTGCTTGCTCCTTGGAAAAGTGCATCTGGACTACGTACTTGAGATGCTCTCCGGTGGGTGCAACAAGTAGCACGCCAGCGCCGGCGCCTTGCAGCGAGAAGGCACCATCAAAGTACATCAGCCACTCTTTGCTTGCTTCCTTGACGGGGATGCTCGTCTTTGGAATTTCTTCATCTGGTGTTGGTGTCCACTCTGCTATGAACTCTACCAATGCTCTGCTATTGGATAGTTGAAGTGCTCTCAAACTTGAGGCCAAAGCTTGACAGTTCTAGTGCCCACTCGACAATCCTGCCAGTTGCTTCTGGATTTTGCAGTATCCTCTTCAACGGAAAGCGAGTGACAACTGTGATCTCATGTGCTTGGAAGTAATGGCGCAGCTTTCTCGAGGCCATGAGAAGGCCGAAAGCAACTTCTGCACACCAGAGTACCTTGATCTAGCCCCCTGCAGAAGGGAACTGACAAAGTAAACTAGGCGCTGCACCATTCTCTTCTGCATCTTCTCATGCTCCTGCGCAGATCCATCCTTGTCAGGACCAGAGCTTGCCAGCGAAGTCCTCTGCTTGTCGCTGGATGTGTCCGCTGTGGTTGCTGGCTCATCATCCGCCTCCCTCTCTGCTACTAACGCAACACTAACCACTTGATGGGTTGCCGCTATATATAGCAGCAACTTCTCTTGTGGCTTAGGTGCGACAAGTGTTGGAGTGGAGGACAGGTATCTCTTCAAGTCCTGCAGTGCAGCCTCCGCTTCCGGAGTCCATTTCATTGGACCTGCCTTTTTCAATATTTTGAAAAATGGCAGGGCGCGCTCAGCAGACCTAGAGATAAACCTGTTGAGAGCAGCTACGCAACCGGCGAGTCTTCGTACATCCTTGACGCGCTTTGGTGCTTCAATCTGCTCAATGGCCTTGATCTTGTCGGGATTGGCCTCAATTCCACGTTGAGACACAAAGAACCCGAGAAGCTTGCCGGAGGGGACTCCAAACACGCACTTCTCGGGGTTGAGCTTGAGGTTGATCTTGCACAGATTTGCAAAGGTTTCGTCTAAATCTTGAATTAGGGTCACTTTATCCTTTCTCTTGACCACTATGTCATCCATGTAGGCTTCCACATTTCTGTGCATTTGCGGTTCAAAAGCTTCATGGACTACCCTTGCAAAGGTTGAACCAGCATTCTTCAAACCGAAAGGCATCCGTACGAAACAGTATGTGCCACATGGGGTAATGAATGCGGTCTTCTCCTCATCCTCTTCTGCCATGAAGATCTGATGATATCCTGAGTATGCATCAAGAAATGAAAGCAAGTCACATCCGGCCGTGGAGTCAACAATCTGGTCGATGCGCGGCAAGGGAAATGGGTCTTTGGGACAAGCTTTATTACATCGGTAAAGTCAATACAAAGCCTCCATTTCGCGTTTGCCTTGCGCACGACTACAGGATTGGCCAACCACGTAGGATGGAGCACTCCTCTGACAAGGCCTCCTGCTTCCAATTTCTTGATCTCTTCTGCAATGAATTCTTGGCGCTCCAATGCCTGTTTCCTGACTTTCTGCTTGATGGGCCGCGCATGAGGACAGACAGCAAGATGGTGCTCAATTACTTTCCTAGGAACACCGGGGATGTCAGACGGTTGCCATGCAAACACGTCGACGTTCGCCCGTAGGAAAGCAACGAGCGCGCTTTCCTATTTAGGGTCGAGAGTGGCACTGATGGTGAAGGTACCACCAGTGCCGTCCTCCTTGGCGGACACCTTCTTGGTCTGTGGTGGAGCTGCCATTGTCTTCTTACACTTGCCGGTGGAGCTGGATGGTGCGTCCTCGACGGTAGCGCAGCACTCCGAAGAGGTGCGCTTGCCGGAGTGGGCATCAGAGCTCTTGCCAGACTTGGTCTTCTTCTTGTGGACCAGGCATCGTTCAAGGAAGTTTCGCCTTACCGGGAAGCAAACAACAGAAAAGCTAAGTTGCCAAAGTTTGAGCAATCAGTTTTAAATTTTTAAGTTATCTCCTCGAACGACCGTACTTTGTATGGAAAACCTGTGCGCGGAGGAACCAACTCGTAGCTAGTTGCGCCCTTACTTTGTTTCGAGTCCGCTCAACAATTTAAGTGAGCTGCGACTAGTTGCGACAAGGTTTCTTGTCGGAAGCGGCATCACCAGCAGGCTGCTGATGTCCCGCACTCAGCGCTCGCGGCAAAGGTGCCTGCGCCGACAAGTTCCCTAAAAGCGTAGGGTAAAAACATACAAAGGAAGGGAGCAAGTAAAGGAAATAACATAGCAATCTCTACCCAAAATAGAGTTATATTACAAGATAGCTTGTTGCAGCTCTAATAGATTGTTCTCGTGACATGACTAGCGGCGACAGAGAAAAAGAAACGGGCAGCCTAATCTACGCGATCGCCCTCAACCCTCTTGATCTCGCTCACCTTGTCCACAATGGGTGCGACAAGGGCCTTGAGCGCATCCAGATCAGCATCCGGCAGCAAGGATTTGAGGACGTTGGTGAGGTTGAGGCCTGGATTGCGAAACGCCACCTTCATCAGCACCTTCTGGAGAGCCCCCGCGCAAATCCTGCGCGACTCGTCGGCCAGCTGCTTTGGGATCCTCTCCCGGAGTCGCTGGAGGGCCGTCGCCACGCCTTTGAAGAACAGGCTGAGCTTGGCGCTGGGTTGGAGATGCTCGTCGGAGGGATACCCAAAATCCTCCACCCCCAGCTGCACCAACTCCCCGTCGATGGCAGCGGCAATATTCACCAGACCCTCAGTCCAGTGCTCCACAGTCTCCCTGAAGGCGTCGTGGGCGGCAGTAGCATTCACCAGCACCGCCTCGTCGGCCTTGATCTTCTCCGACAAGGCCACCTCCCGCTCCCTGGCGCCGTCCAGCGTATGAGTCAAGGTGGCCAGCTTCAACTCGAGATCCGCATTGGAATCCTTGGCGGCGCTGAGCTCCTTGCTCCTCTCTGCGAGAAGGCCTTGCAGCTCACCATGAGCGGCAGCATCCTTCTCGCGCTCATGCTTGAGCGCGGCGAGCTCCTCGCCGCTCGCCCGGAGATCAGCCTCCAGCTGCGCTACCTTCGTCTCCAGTTCCTCCTTGGCGGCCTCAGCAGCTGCGACAGCATCCCTTGCTTCCTTGAGGGCCCCGCCAATCGCTTGCTCGCGCGCGGCAAGCTCCTCCTCGTGGCTGTCAAGATTAACCTTGCGCTGAGCCAACTCTCCTTCTTGCGCAAATAAATTTTCAGCGACAAGCCGTTGCTTCTCTTCGGCTTCAGCGCTCTCGAGGAGGAAGGCTTTCCGCTCCTCGAGAAGTTGCTCCCGCTCCTCCGCCAGGGACCGGAGAGCCTCCTGCCTGAGACCCCGGAGCTCCTCTGCGCGCTTCTCAATATCCACCCCCGCCTTCGTGACAAGCGCCTCTCGGGACGCCAGTTTGGCTTGGCGGGCGCGGTAAAGCAACGTTAGCTTCCGCAGCAGCCGCTCCTCCTCAGGCTCGTTGCTGCTGCTGCTTGGCGTGTCGACCATCGTCAGCCCAGCAGAGGCGAGCACCTCTCCGTCCAGGATTTCTCCCTCGACCGGCGCCCTGGAGCTTGACGCCCACGGGAGCTTGATGAAGATACCGTCGCCGGCCTTCAAGTAGGCGCCGGGCTAGGGCTCTTCGGAGCCTGGGGCTGCAGTGTCGGCGGGGGGATCGGCGGTCGGCGCAGCGCCTGGCGCTCCTGCGGCCTCGGGGCCGTCAGTGCGATCGCCGGATCCCTCGCCTGCTTCTCCGGCGGCAGCCTTGGCGGCCTCTTCGCCGGCGGGATCATCAGCACCGGCCTCTTCTTCGGTGGCCGCGGCGTCGTCGGCACTGTCGCGCGCGCCCTCCTCGCCGGCGTCCTCGGTCTCCGTCGGCTCCGTGGCAGGGGGATCTGACGAACGGAAAGGGGAGAGAAGTCAAGCAAATATACAAGAAGAAAATCAGAAGAAGAAGATCCCAAGGGAAGTTCTCAGGCAAGAAAATTACCTGTGCTGGGATCACTAGTGTCGTCTCTTGCCAGAGAACTGTCCCTTGCCGGAGAGTTCTCCCTTGCCGGAGAGCGCTCCCTTGCCGGGGACTCCTCCCTTGGCGGCATAGTCGAAGCAGATGGCACTTCGGGAGCAGCTTCCGGGCATTCCTGGTGAGGCTGTTCTGCTCCTACACAAATTCAAACAGTCAAGATATCAGTAGAGAAAAGAGCACCCATGCGCGCCTGACGGAGGAAGTAAACTATAAACTTACGCTGGGGGCTGCGCTGGGGGCTGCTTTGGGGAGTAGTTGCCGGGTCCGTCAAGGTGGTCTCAGACACACCCCCTGCTGACATGGTGGGATCATCTTCGATGACAATCACCGGGGCCTTGGCTCTCTTCGCCGCTCTCTGGGCCAGCGTCCTGAAAAGGAATGGATTCAGATCGAAGCAAGTCAGATACAAGACGAAAGCCAACAAAGATTGAAGAACAACAAGAACAGCAAGGGATCGTACTCTTCTTCTTCCTCGTCGGAGCTGAGCGCGGAGAGATCAAAGTCCGGCTCGCCTCCGGTGCGACGAGGCGGAGGAGTAGGCTCCCTTGCCCGCTTGGCAGGAGCAGCAGCGGTGGACCGGGAAGACCCCGCACCAGTTGCCGCAGCGGCGTGAGGCGCTCCCGCGGCAACGGTGCTTGCCGTGGTAGAGCGTGTCGCGCGGCTCGGCGGCTGTTGACCCGTCTGCCGCCCCGCTACGTCCGCGGCCTTGCGGAGACGCCTCCTTGCCGGAGCCGGGGGCTCCGCCTGCGGCAGGCTGTCTAAAGGTTCGGGCTCTTCCTCGCCGGGCTCGCTCGGCTCAGCTTCAGGGCCGGCAAGCTCTTCCTCGCCGGCAAACTCCTCGCGCTCGGCAAGGCTTGCCGCCTCCGCTGCCTCCGCCTCCTCCATGGTGAATCCAAATACGCCCGCGACAGAAGCTGTTGCCGCCTCTTCCAGCCTGGTGGTGATGCGCTGCATCTCCGCATCGGTGGTGTCGCGGGTGAGGCTCTTCTTCTCATCAGCGCGGACCGGCACTTCTACCAAGTCGTTGAAGAACGCCCGCACGACGTCATCCGCAGGTTCTTGCCAAGTTGGGGCGATTCCGTGCGAATCGCAAAACGACATCATTGCGCGGATCCGGTCGAGTGAAGAATTGTCGCACAATGGAACAACATTCCTCAGCAACATGAATGGATGCTGAGGATCGCGTTTGAACAGCTCCAGGAGCATCGCATCCAGCTCCAGGATGGTGAAGTTGAAGTTGAGGCCCGGGCGCAGCCTCATGATATCCGCCGAGTTCTTGAACTCCCAGGCGGGTCTCCCCCTCTCCTGCAGGGGGGCGATGCGGCGGCGAAGGAAATCTGCGCCAACTGCGCCCACAGTGAGCCCGGCAAGCCTGAGGCGTAGGATCCGGGTGACGGCGATCTTCAGCCTGTCGTCTTCTGGGGCCACGTTGCTCCAATCATTGCCGCGCACTATTGGGGCTTGGCGCAGGGCAGTGAACGGCTGCGGGTTCTCCTCGACGACCCAGCATCACTCTGCTCTCCACTCCTCCCATTTGCTGCGGAGCTCTCCCTCCAGATAGGCTTCCTTCTTGCCGACCCTCGAGATCCAAGCGATTCCTCCGGCAAGGGGCTCTCCTCTCTCGACTCGAGGCATGAAGAAGTGGCGGAAAAGGGCTACGTTTGGGTGGACTCCGACAAAGTTTCGCACAAATGTGCGAAAACTGCCATGGTCAGAACGGCATTGGGGGTGAAATCAAGGAGGCGGAACCCGTAGGTGTTCATGATATCGCAAAAGAATTCAGAGAAAGGCGGGCAGAGCCCGCAGTAGAAGAACAGCGCGAAGAAGGGATACCCGTTCGGAGCCAGTCTCGAAGCGGTGGCCGGGAGTAACCTCGTGCGCGGATGCGCTCGCGTCTCCGTCGACCAGAAGAGGTAGTAGTACTCCCTCAGCTCCTTTGCACCGAGCTGAGGGGAGAAGAGGGCCCGCTCCTTCCGCAGCGCCGCGAGCCGCTGCGCCTCGGCCGGCTTCACGCCCTTCCCCTTGTCGACTTTTGGAGCCATGGCGGAGGTGGTGGGGGAGATCGGCGGCGTTGGTGATGCTGGTGGCAATGGGGGGCAGAGCGCTGCTCTCTTTCGGCTTTGAGAAGGAGGGGAGCGGCGGAGATTTTCGAGAATGGAGTAGCAACCGGCGAAGTGGGCAAACTGCCCCTGTTTCCCCTGCTTATAAAGAGGGAGGGAGCGGGCGTTTCGCCCTTCCGAATAAAGACACCACCCACGATCTCTCCCACGCTACCGCATTCAACGCGTGCCGTTGGGGGAGGGCGCTCGTCACCGTGTGTGGCCCAGGCCCGGGGGCTCCTGTCGGTGTACTAGAGTAGGGGTACCCTAGTATCCCTAACTTGTGCACGGGCAGTTGCAGCACCCCGCGGCAAGGCTTGCCGGGCGACCGCCAAGGTCCTCCGTGGTTCCCTTTGAGCCATTCAAGAACAAAGTATTCAAGCCAAGGAGACAAGGCCCCGGCAAGAGGAGCTTGCCGGGGAGGCCAATCAAGGCATCCCAAGGAACTTGGCGCGACGCGCCGCACGTCCCGGCAAGGCAACAAGGCCCCGGCAAGAGGAGCTTGCCGGGAAGACCAACCAAGGCATCTCAAGGCCTGGCGAGCGACAAGCTTCCGGGCGCGACAAGACGACGACCGCGGCAAGGCGCTTGCCGCGGCAAGTAACCACCCTGTACCCACGCTCCAGCACATCCACCAACATGTCGCCCTGGGGGCCTTTCCAGGCACGCGTGGCGAGAGGCTGCGCAGCCAGCGGTGCGTGGTGGCATGTGAAGCTGACAAGACTGCCATCGTGGCGAGCGGTGGCGCCCCTGACGGTCCCTTTTTGCACTGTTTGGGCGACACAGACGGGCATTTAATGCCTTTGTCTCCTGCCGTCAGGGTTAGGTAGGATGCACTGTGCAGGTGGTTGTACCAACCGCAACCCCTTTTCCACTTTTACTCTTCTCTGCGTAGCCACCTGTCGGTGACCCCTTGAGCATATAAAAGGAGGCCCATGCGCAACGTAGAGGGGGTTCGACTCATTCGGAAGCCAGAAAAACACTTAGCTCTCTCGAGCAAGAACACAATACAATTAGACAAGCAGCAGTAGGAGTATTATCTCTCCGGAGAGCTCCGAAGCTGGGTAAACTGCTTGTGTGCTTCGCCTCGATCTGCTCTTCGTGCGCTCTCCGCCCCCCGCCGAACCGAAAGGGGCCCGGTCCGCCGGCCCCATAGGTGTTTGTGGATCAGCGTCCCCGACAGTCGTAAACACAGGAACCACACCAAACAAGCAAGCAAATCTGGCACGACCTACAAACTGGCATGACACGCCGAGTCAGTACATTGAATATACTTGCAATCTCACAATAACCAAAAGCAATCAAGACAAACAACAGCATGGCATTGGTAGGTTAAAGGAATCATGAGCATGATATTAACAGAACAACACGGCATGCACAAGGTGAACATGATACAAATTTAGCATGGCATAAGCATATGAACATGATGATACTACATGCAACAAGTTAACATTCGCATGCACCAACTTACTCTTGCTCGGCGGTTATCTTGTAACCATCTCATGCATTAACTTACCAACATCGGTATCCATGATACCTCTGTGATTATCTCGCGATCACATAAATATCAACCAACTTCAGTATCCCTAATACCTCCATGATTCTCTCTCAATCACAACCAATCTATTTCTCATCATCGAATCAGGGTGGTTATTAATCAAGTTATTATTATTGTTACCGTTGGCTCATAGTGTGACCGACTAAAAATTGGGCCCTTATCCGCGGGCGCGGCTATCGATAGATTAAACACGCACTCTGCAGAGGTTAGAACACTGTACCCACACCACAGAACCCATGGACTCGCACTCCCATTCGGTGTTCCGAGAAAATCGATCTATTGTCCATGACACTCTCCCGGCCACTCCAACCAACTCCCCTCTGGGCTAAGTCATGGGTCGCCCCGTGTCAACCAATACACCCAAGGGCCACCGTCGTGGCAAAACAATAAACGGTCCCAAAAGGGGACATGTGCACATAACCAAACTCAGGCTCACAAGGCTTATGTCCACCTACCTAATCAGGGTAGCACGCGCCCATAACCTTCCCTCACTGGAGGCACTAGCGAGAGGAATGAAAATAGACCCAGTTAGGATGTTCCCATAAAAGGTAAATGTGGTTGCACTGGTCAGCTCGATTCAGTGGCACCATGACTCAGCCAATAGTTGTTCAAGTTCATTAGTATCCGGTTAAACTTGAATGCACTAAGCTGAGCCATAATACAAAAACATGATGCAACTACAATGCATTAACATGATATCACGTAAGCATGGAGGTGCAACATAATCATCGAGCATAACCACAATGAAGCATTTAACTAAATGAGCATGGCATACCGACGAGCATAACATTACACATGAGCATAGTGTCGGTGTCAAAACTGGCGGATCTCGGGTAGGGGGTCCCGAACTATGCATCTAAGGTTGATGGTAACAGGAGGCGGGGGACACAATGTTTACCCAGGTTCGGGCCCTCTCTATGGAGGTAATACCCTACTTCCTGCTTGATTGATCTTGATGAATATGAGTATTACAAGAGTTGATCTACCACGAGATCATAATGGCTAAAACCCTAGAAGTGTAGCATGTATGATTATGATTGCCTCTAAGGACTAAGCCCTCCGGTTTATACAAACACCGGAGAGGACTAGGGTTGTACAAAGTTGGTTACAGAGAAAGGAATCTTCATATCTGGCTGCCAAGCTTGCCTTCCACGCCAAGGAGAGTCCCATCCGGACACAGGAGAGAGTCTTTTGTCTTGTATCTTCATGGCCCAACAGTCCGGACCATGCTACATAGTCTGGCCGTCCGAGGACCCCTTAATCCAGGACTCCCTCAGTAGCCCCTGAACCAGGCTTCAATGACGAGGTGTCCGACGCGCGAATTGTCTTCGGCACTGCAAGGCGGGTTCCTTCTCTGAATATTCCAAAATATTCTTTGAACACAAGAATCGTGTCCGGCTCTGCAAAACAAATTCCACACACAACCGCAGAGAGTATAATATTTCACGAGTCCAATCGGCTGACAACTTTTTGTAGCATGACATCACGTCGCCGCCCGGCCATTATTTCGAACCGTTTTTAGCCTGTCGCTCCATATTTCGAGATGTGGTTTCATTGGCACGTCTTGTCAAAGCAGAGATCGTGTCCCCTTATTGCGGGATTCTCGTCAATACGGGCATGGTTAATCCCACCGTATTGTCTGCACGACCCTTGGGAATAGGCGAGTTTTTAGGTCGAGTGGGGAGGCGCTTGATATTCACTACCTTTATAAAGAGATAAGGATTCACCCCTTTCACCCACGCCTTCTCTCTATCTACCTCCCCCATTCTCGAGCTCCAGTGCACAAGTTCTCATCTTTTCCACCCAAAGAAAGAACACCAACCATGTCCGGATCTGGAGCACGGGGCAAGTGGATAGTCTCCTCCATCAAGGAGAAGAAATTACGAAGCTCCGGAAGGCAGGCTATTTGGCCAAAGAAATCGCCCACCAGCTCCCAGCCGAGGTGCAGATCATCCCCACTCCGGAGCCCCATGAGAGGGTGGTGTTCATCCGCCACTTCATCCGTGGGCTGGGATTCCCTCTCCATCCATTCGTCCATGGACTCATGTTCTACTACGGTCTAGATTTCCATGATCTAGCCCCAAATTCTTTCCTCAACATCTTGGCATTCATTATCGTGTGGAAGGCTTTCCTCCGCATCCCACCCCACTTCGGATTGTGGTTAAAGATCTTCAATGTGAAGCCGAAGGTGGTGGGTGGCCAACGCACAGAGTGCGGAGGCGCCATGGTGAGCAAGATGCCCAATGTCACATGGTCCGAAGGCTCCTTCGTGGAGACCGTCAAAGGGTGGCAACAATCGTAGTTCTATATCACTGAACCCTGCGACACCCCTTGGGCTGCGGCTCCCAAATTCAAGTCTGGAGCCCCAATGCGGCACACCTCCTGGATGGAGTGGGCCTGAATTGGGCTGCATCAGACGAGCTGACAGCACTGCAAACGTTCATCCAGAGCATGGTGGACAAGAACATCAAGCTTGTCAATGTGATCTAGGTGATCCTAGTTCACCGAATCCTTCCATGCCAAAGTCGGGCCTGTAATTTGTGGGAGTTCGATTCGGCCGAGCACCAGACCCTGCAACATTTCTTTGGCGTCACGCACGAAGGCATTTGGAAGGTTCTCTTCAAGGGCAATGAGACGTGGCTGAAGGAAACCGAAGACCGTGGGTACAACCTGACCCATCCCGCCAGTCCGGTAAGTTTTTCGCATTTCAAGGTGAATCCTTTACTTACTTATTTAGGGAAGATGCCTGAGCCTCATAATTATTTTTGCAGGGCTAGACAGAGAAAGCGGAGCAGATCAAGTGTCCGACTTCGCTGCCCGAGGAACCGGCCATCCCGCTTCCGACGAAGATGCTGGTTCCGACGCCCTACCAGGCGCCGGAGAAGATGGCCAATGGGAAGGCCAAGGGGACCAGAAGCAGTCTCCGTCGCAAGGGTGCTTCGGACATGATGTCCGAAGACACCGAGACTCACTCCTCCGCCGCCGGGGATGAAGAGGAAGAGGAAAGTTCCTCTCCCCCTGAGGGGGAAGGAAGAAGAGGGCAGCCTCCGCAAATCTGGACGCAGAGGCATCCAAGAGGGGGAAGGGTTCCCTCGCGGATAACTCCGCGTGGGACATCGACAGCAGCCCAGAGCGGCGCCCCCGAGACAAGCCCCTAGCCGAATCGTGAGTACTCAAAAACCCGGATAAATTCATATATCCGGCCTCTCTACTTCATTGTCTTAACATGTCGAATCATGCATTTGCAGTCTGGCTCGTCCAGACCTCGAGCTATCCTCATCTTCGGGGGATTCGCTGGACCCGAAGGTGATGGACAGCGGGTCCCTTCCGACAGCCTTCTCTCCCAAGGCCATGGAAGACACTGAGGTGTTGTCCTGAAGGATCCCAGGCTAGGGAGAGATTCAGGAGACCGTCGGGGGGCACTTGAGGGTGAAACCTCAGCCGCTGGACACATGGGGGAGCAAATCCCCATGGAGACTGGCGATGGGGGCCATATTCAGCTCGGCCCCCAGCCAAATACGGTCCCAGAGACCTATGCGGCTCCGGAACCCGGCAAGCAGCCTCGTTCAGAAGGAGGAGGTGCGCCAATTCCACCGGTGACCTCTGTCTAGCCAGAGGCGCCGGACACTCTAATGGAAGTGCTGCGAAGTGCTTCCATTGTTGAGGAACACCTTACCCTTTTGGGTACGGTGGTCAAGAGGATTTAGTCCGCGAAGAGCGGACTGGCCGAAGCCTGCACAAGCCTTCTAACAGGCTTTGAGGTAAGCAACGCAATTATGTAAAAAGAATCTCACAGTATAGACAATAGCCCCTGAGACACTATCCGGTGTTCAAAAAGAAAAGCCGGATAGAGGATCAAACAAGTTTCGCAGGAGACTAACCAGATGAGTCAATGTGAACAAGTAGGGGTCATTACTAGCTACGGCCTCTCATACTGCTGAGGTTTCCGGACTGAAGCAGAGTCTGGAGTGGGCCGAGGAAGAGCTCGGCCGCGTGAAAAAGCAGCTAGAGGATAAACAAGGTATGCAATGACCTCCAGTATATCAGAAAAGGTAGATGATTTGTAATGACCATAGTGCCATTTTATTTGTAGGAGCGGCGACCAAGGTGGAGGCTCTCAGAAAGGAGCTGGCCGAGGCAAAAACGAAAGCGGCAAAGGAGCAAGTCGCCCGTGAAAAACACGAGGCCAGGGTTAATGAGGTCTAGCAAGAGCTCCAGGACACCGTTAAGAAATGTGAGTCCTTGGAGCGCGATATTGCGGATCGAGAGATCGAGCTCGCCAAGGCTCGCCAGAGCGCGCAAGATGCCCGGGTGGAAGCCCACGGCGCCCTCCAGGAAATATAAGAGGCCAAGAAAATTACGGTGGGTAAGGCCTTCATTATGCAAAGCAAATATGTGAAGAAAAGGTATCTCTTACTAACCCGGATTTGGAGTTCTCCAGGGGCGTTTGTGGATCTGCCACGCAGTGTTTCCAATGCTGTGGAGTTCTTCTGAGCCGAAGAGGGGCGCTCGACGGAGAAGTTGTTCCGGTCACAATACCTTGCGCCAGAACATCCGGTGCCCTTTAGCGAGCAGCTAAAACAGCTAGTCGAACTGCATAGGGTGGCCGAACTGGCCATGAAGGATATGATAGTCCGGTTGTGGCCTGCCGAAGCCATACCCAGCAGCTACTTCGGGCTCGTGAAGCGGCTGGTCAATGC
This sequence comes from Triticum dicoccoides, assembly GCF_002162155.2. Classification (NCBI taxonomy): domain Eukaryota; kingdom Viridiplantae; phylum Streptophyta; class Magnoliopsida; order Poales; family Poaceae; genus Triticum; species Triticum dicoccoides. The sequence goes on along the minus strand of NC_041383.1, from coordinate 307,565,553 downwards.
CTGCCCCCGGCTTGATATCCTCAAGCGGTCGGTCTGCATCGAAGGTGCGCAGATGGCCTTCGCTCGTGTCAAAGTTTAGTGGGCGAAGATGAATGTCGTCAAGCTCGCGACCGAAGGACCGCCCGCTGGCTAGGAGCACCGCATGCCCGAGTGGTATTTTTACGATGTCCTCGAGGGATCCCGCATTGTGGCGGAGCAATGTGCTAAGGATATTATCTTTGAATGAATACATTCATGTTATCATGTCATGTACTATGAAACAAGGTATTGTAATATAATGCTTGTTTTTTATTTTAAATTTTACCTCCTGTGCGGCCATTTTCATTGAATCTGAGAGTTGGCCAGTCATCGGCTTCAGCCCCCACGTAGTTAGTACGGGGGGTGTTCGGGATGGAACCTAAACACTCTTGATCCAAAGGTTTGGTCCTTGAAGGAGGTGTTTAGCGCAACGAACCAGGAAATCAGACTATGTGGCTTTATCACCCTCACTTAGCCATAGGAGTTTGACAATAGAAATTTAGGCGCAGCCCCTAGTATTTGTAAGTCCAACTTGGGGTGCTGTAAACACCTAATCAGATAAAAACCCATTCATCGCACAATGCGGGAAAATCGCAAAAGATATGCAACCTCTTAAACAGCTGACCGGCTCACGCTGCATCATGGCAGTCAGTTTTCGGCTTTCTCTACGGAGGTGCTCATCTGGATAAACCAGGAGACAATCGCAGTAGTTCTCCCTTTACTACCCTAGTCGATATAGCGGAACGTAAGGTAGTAAGCACAGGAGCCGGGCAACCTAACTATTGACCAAAGACATGATTCGGAGCCGATGCATATAATGCTAAAGTTCGGGGTGCCGAACTATACTGTAAAAAAGTGTTTGGACTTTGTTGCCGTATTATGGGGCGTGATGAAGCCCCTGGCGAGTTAAGGCGTACCAGAGTGTACGGGTGCAATTGATAAGAATATCAAGAAAAAGAGAAAAAAATGAAGTAATAGGCTAATGTTGCAGAAATTGGGCTGCAAACTATTTTCCATTATAGTTTGATTAATATGTCAAGGCATATTTGTACAAGTAGTGTGATAAGCAACAGGGCTATTTCACACGCCACAACCAAGGGAGAGCTGCGTGCGGGTCCTTAAAACAGGCATAACGATCGTTTAAAGAGACCACCAGGAAATACCCTTATACATCAATGCTTCTTGCCGTCTTGGTGTATCCATCCCTTGATAGGTCCGACAATCAGGCCACCAGGAAAGGCCTGAGAAAAAAAAGAAACCTGAAAAGAAAAAGAAAAGGTGAAAGTATGTAGGTCCAGGGGAGGTTGAGCCGTATTATGGACCACGATCTAGCTATGCCTCTATCTATGCCCATGGTATTTTGAGTGCGTAGTTATGTATGCGTTGTACGAATGCCGCCGTCTGGTCGGGACTGGGAAGGAGGCCGAATTGCTAGTCGAGCTCTTGACGAGCTGGACTGTTGTGCTGCAGATTAGTTCGGACTCGTTTGACAGTGGCCAGGAGCTTGGCCGCCGAGTTAAGGTTCTGCCTCAAAAGGCCGCTATGTGCTTCTGCTATGAGGGCACCAGTGCGCTCCTCGGTATGGAGGGAGCGTTTCGTGTTTCCATTGACTATTATGACACTGCGTGGTCCGAGCATCTTGAGATTGAGATAAACATAGTGTGGCACCGCATTGAATCGAGCGAATACGCTTCGTCCGAGCAGTGTGTGATAGCCACTGCGGAAGGGGACGATATCGAAGATCAACTCTTCGCTTCGGAAGTTGTCCGGGGATCCGAGGAGCACCTCTATTGTGATTGAGCCCATACAGCGGGCCTCTACACCTAGTATGACTCCTTTAAAGGTGGTTTTTGTGGGCTTGATCCTTGAGTGATCAATACCCATTTTGTGCATGGTATCCTGATAGAGCAGGTTCAGGCTGCTGCCATTGTCCATGAGGACTCGCGTAAGATGGAATCCATCAATGATTGGGTCGAGGATCAGTGCAGCTGAACCACCATGACGGAAACTGGTCAGATGGTCCCTGCGATCGAAGGTGATCGGGTAGGACAAACATGGGTTGAACTCTGGGGTGACTGGCTCCATCGCGTAGACGTCCCTGAGCGCGCGCTTGCGCTCCCTGTTGGGGATACGGGTAGCGTATATCATGTTCACTGTTTTAACTTGGGGGGAAACTTCTTCTGTCCCCCTGTGTTCGGTGGCCGGCACTCCTCGTCATCGTCCTCGCTTTGTGACCCTTTCTCCTTGTTCTCGGCATTTAACTTGCTGGCCTATTTAAAAAACCAACAGTCTCTGTTGGTATGATTGGCTAGATTATCAGGAGTGTCGTGGTTTTGACATGGATGACGGTCCAAGCTGGACGAGCCTGGATTGTTTCTTTTATATGGCTTCTTCCGCTAACCGGACTTAGAGCCACTGAATCCGCCGTCGGCCGTCGTGTCCTCAGTGTTGTCACCGTTGCTTCGGCGCTTGTGTTTCTTGCGTCGGGGCTTGCCGTTGCTATTTCTGGCTTCAGAAGTGCTAGGTTCGCTTGTATTTTGTTTGCTACGGGCTAGCCAGCTATCCTAGCCCGCGCAGAAGCGGGTCATAAGCGTCGTGAGGGCTGCCATAGACTTCAGATTTCTTGGCCGAGGTGTCGAGCGAGCCATTCATCACGGATGCTAGGTTTAAAGGTCGCTAGGGCTTTGGTATCTGGACAGTCGACGATCTGGTTCTTTTTAGTTAAGAACCTAGTCCAGAATTTCCTGGCTGACTCTCCGGGTTGTTGAACTATGTGACTTAAGTCATCGGTATCTGAAGGTCGGACATATGTACCCTGGAAGTTGTCGAGGAAGGCGTCTTCCAAGTCTTCTCAGCTGCCAATTGAGTTTTCAGGCAAACTGTTCAACCAGTGTCGAGCAGGTCCCTTGAGGTTTAGCGGGAGGTATTTGATGGCGTGAAGATCATCACCGCGGGCCATATGAAGATGGAGGAGAAAATCCTCAATTCATACCGCAGGGTCTGTTGTCCCATCATATGATTTGATGTTAACGGGTTTAAACCCTTCCGGGAATTCACGTTCCATTACTTCATCTGTGAAGCAAAGGGGGTGTGTGGCGCCTCTTTATCGGGCCAAGTCGCGAGTAGCTCAGATGGAGTTCATCTGCGGTTTTCGGCCCGGGCGTGGTTATGTTTTTCACGTCCGGTCAGATGGCCATCTTCGCGCATCGCGGCACGCCCCCGCGATCCATAGATTGATCTGGTCTGACCTGCTCTATTTTCCAGGTCATGCGGTAGGTCATATGTGTATCCCCGAGCTGTTGTGTCTCTGTTTTTATAGTGAGGTAGTGCAAGCTGGTGTTCGGCTTGAGTTGCTGCTTTGTCCCGGTCACGTGGTGGTCGGTTAGCCACATTATGTGCTGGTAGGACGGGCTCCAGCGCCTCGTCATCGAATTGGGGTAACAATTTAGGTTTCGAGTAACTTTTGATTGGGTGCTCGAGGCCTTATTCGTCGGCTGCCAGGACATTAGTCCATTTGTCATTGCGCAGATCTTGATCAGCTTGAACCTTCTGCTGCTTCTTTTTCGGGCTCCTTGTAGTGGCTATTGGCCGGTGCTTAAAGCACTCCTGATCGACGGGCTCCCCAGGCAAGATAAAGTCTTTGTTGTCGAGGCTCGCCTCATCCTCGGAGGGTGGACAATAATTACCGTCCTTCGAGTCTTCGTTAACAGCCTGGTCATTAGGGATGACTTGCCCATCCTCCCGTTCATCCTGTTCGGAAGTTGGCTCAACGGGGTCTTTGTTGTCTTCATCATCATCCGGAGTATTATTTTCTCCGTGTCGGTATTGCTGTTTTTTCCACGGCGTTGTTTAAAACGCCGCCGCTAACATCGACGCTTTGGCTGTATCTCAGGAAGCTTATCCTCGACTGGATGCTTCTCATTGTCGCCGTTGTTCTCTTTGGGTGTATCCACCATGTATACGTCATACGAGGAGGTGGCTGTCCAGAGCCCTGTAAGGGGTGGTTTTTCTGCCTGCTCCTCTCCGGCATCGTCGTCCATACCGTCGATGTCTTCGGAGCCGTAATCGAGCATGTCGGTTAAGTCTTCAACAGTGGCTATGAAGTGGGTGGTGTGCGCGAAGCGGAATTCTCCGTCATTAGCTTGCAATGCAAACCGGATATAGTTCGGCTGAGAGTCCCCTGATAAGGAGAGGGCTTTTAGTGAGTTTAGCACATCGCCTAAATGTGAGTTCCGGAAGATGTCCGCGGAGCTGAATTCAATGATCGGCACCTGATCAGGTTCAATGGGCATGGATGCACGCGATTCGGAACCTATGGCCGGAGACGAATCTGAGGTTTCGGTGACACAGGCCCCACTCGAGGTTGGATCTGTGTGCGGCTCTAACGCCTCTGAATCTGCGGCTTCCGTGGTGGGGTTGAGCTTCCCATCCCCGGACGGCGCAATCTGCTCCCGATCCAGGGCCAGAGCAGTTATAGGGGCTATCACCTGGGGACAGTCCGATGACAAATTTAGGTCATGTTCATCATGGTGGTAGGGAGCGGCTGCCATGGGCTTGAATCCGTCGAAGATCAAGTCTCCGTGGATATCGGCAATGTAATTCAAGCTTCCAAACATGACTTGATGGCCAGGGGCGTAGATGTCAATCTGCTGTAGATGGCCAAGCAAGTTGGCCCGCAATGCGAAGCCGCCGAATATGAAGATCTGTCCGGGGAGGAAAACCTCCCCTTGGACTGCATTGTTGTAGATGATTGACGGAGCCATCAAACCTTTTGGTGACAACGCAGCAGAACTCACAATGAAAGCACCAATGTCGATGTCAAAACCGGCGGATCTCGGGTAGGGGGTCCCGAACTTTGCATCTAAGGTTGATGGTAACAGGAGGCAGGGGACACGATGTTTACCCAGGTTCGGGCCCTCTCTATGGAGGTAATACCCTACTTCCTTCTTGATTAATCTTGATGAATATGAGTATTACAAGAGTTGATCTACCACGAGATCGTAATGGCTAAAACCCTAGAAGTCTAGCCTATATGATTATGATTGCCTCGACAGACTAAGCCCTCCGGTTTATATAGACACCAGAGGGGACTAGGGTTGTAAAAAGTCTGTTACAGAGAAAGGAATCTTCATATCCGGATGCCAAGATTGCCTTCCACGCCAAGGACAGTCCCATCCTGACACGGGAGAGAGTCTTCTATCTTTTATCTTCACGGTCCAACAGTCCGGCCCATGCTACATACACTACAAAAAGAAGACACATCCGTGACATTTTGGGCCGAACGAAAAAAAATTCTGTCATACTTATGACACTTCTATGATGATAATTGTGACAAAACCCGGTATCATCATAGATGTGGTTGGCTCCTACTTCTATGACAAAAAAGCATGACAAAAAATGGGCTTTTCGTCCTGGGCGGGCCGGAGATGCAGCTGCATGACATTCTTTGGGCCGTCCATGATAGAAAAAACCATGGTAGAAGCGAGGGCGAGGAAAATTTTGGGGAGTTCCCGATTACAGTGGGTGGTCGGGGGCCGAGCGATGCGTGTTTCTCTCATACACGTACGCGCGTGTGTGTGAGGCGTTGGGCTCTAACTGAACCCGAGTGGGGCCTTGGGCTCTAACTGAACCTGAGCGATTGCACTATCTACGTTACTGAACCCGAGTGATTCTTTCACTACTGCTACTAACTGAAGCCGATCGATGCTGCCTCTGGATGAATAGTGAGCATTTGCTGGTGGGGTTGGATGAACAGTGAGCGTTGCTGGGGGGTTGGATGAACAGTTCCCGGTGGGGGTGGATGAACAGGACCCCGTGGTGTTGCCTCTGGATGAACAGGACCCCAATCAATCGAGCTGGTTGGGGCTGGATGAACAGGACCCCGTGGAGGGATGGATGAACAAGACGACCCCGTGGAGGGATGGATGAACAGTAGACGGTGGAGGGGTGGATGAACAGTAGCCCATGGAGGGGTGGTTGAACAGGAGCCCGTGGAGAGGGCTGGTTGAATAGTAGCCGGTGGAGTAGCGCGTGGTGGAGGCTAGATGAACATGAGCCCGTGCATGAACAGTCACAGGTGGAGGCTGGAGGAGGTCGACGGTGGATGAACAGTAGCCCGTGGAGGCTGGAGGAGGTCGACAGTGGAGATGCACAGTATCCCGTGGAGTCCCATTTTGCAGTACGCCACACCCCTCCTGATGAACAGGACCCCCATTTCGACCGTAGCGCTCCAACACAAGTCCGTTTCCTCCGTTTTGCGGTACGCCACACCTCTCCCGATAAATAGGACCCCGTTTCGACCGTAGGAGGTCCAAAACAAGTCCGTTTCCTCCGTTTTGCGGTATGCCAGATTCCTCCCGATGAACAGGATCCCGTTTCAAACATGGCCAGTCGAACAAAAGGGCGTTTCCTGCATTCTATGGTACGCCAGGCCTCTTTTCCATCGGTTGTTCCATCCAAGCCGGTTGGCTCCCACGCGTTCCGTTGCCTCCTAATGAACACGACGCATTCCATTGCCTCCCGATGAACACGACGCATTCCATTGCCTCCCCATGAACACGACGACGACGCAGTTTCTCTGTTCTGACCCAGCCATGTACATGAGCCCTGGCCGTATGTATGCGCGAGTAGGCGTTAGAGACCCCGCCCGTATGTACGTATGTGGCCGTATTTTCTTTCTTGCACACTGGACGCTGTACGTACGTGTACATGCTACGTGCGCACCTCTACTACGACACGTGTGCACCTCTACATCGACCAGTATGTACGTACACGTTCGCGACCAGAATGACAACACTACGTATGCTTCGACCAGGTGGGTCCCGACTGCCAGGCACTTCCTTGCGTGCGAAGATGTAGCTGGTGGGTCCCAGCAGTCAGGGGGGCAAATCATTTTTTTTTGCCCGGACACACTTCCTTGCGTGCGAAGATGTAGCTAGTGGGTCCTAGCAGTCAGGGGGAAACATTTTTTTGCAAAATAGGGTTGCCCGTATAGTGGGTCCCCACTGTCAGGTGGAGGAATAATTATTTTTCACGTAATATGGAGCCAATTCCTTGCAGCTGCCCTGGACCCAACTGTCAGCCTATCAACATATAGTACTCTTCCGATGGAAGTCGTTCCTTGACCACGTTGACCACGCCGCGCCGAGAGCACCAGGGTGGTGGACGACAGCGAGGCCTAGGAAGGGGACGACACGGAGCCAGGGAAGATGCAGTAGTGGATGCCCACGCATACAGGAGTATGAGGGTTCACTGGTTCGGCTGCGGTGTGAGGCTGTCGTCGCCGCAGAATAACAGGGGGTGTGGGTGAGTACAGGGATGGCCTGGCCAGCGGTGGGAGTAGTAGGGGGCGGTGAGGCCTCCACAGCATCACAGCCGGCCACGGGAGGCAGCAGCACACGGCACGACCGATGCTGGTTTGGGCAGCTGGAGCAAGAAGACCAAAGGTTGAAGGAGCACTACGGCCGTTGGATGGACATCGTACAGTCACTAGAGCTAGAATCGTTCATATTGACTAAGTTGTAAAAGCCCTCCGTCCCCGTCAACTTAGTTGCCCCACAAGTCAGCCTCCTGCTATGTGGGTCCCAGCTAGCAGGGGGTATTCTTTTTTTTGTGCGTAATATGGAGGCACTTCCTTGCATGCGAAGATATAACTGGTGGGTCCGACCTATCAGCGGGGGGAACATATTTTCGCGAAATACGGAGGCCCTTCCGGTGGGTCCCAACTGTTAGGTGGAGGAATCATTATTTTGCACATAATAAGGAGGCATTTCCTTATGTGCGGCCATGGACCCAGCTGTCAGCCTCTCCACGTACAGTCCATGTCCGATGGATGTCGTTCGTTGACCACGTTGACCAGGCCGCGCCGAGAGAACCATGGCAGTGGACAACGGCGAGGCCTAGGAAAGGAACGACATAGAGCCGGGGAAGACTCGGCAATGGTTGCCCACGCGGTGGGTAGTACGAGGGTTTACTGGTCCGGCTACCGTCGCCGGAAAATAACAGGAGGTGTGGGTGAGTAGAGGAATGGCCTGGCCAGCAATGAAGTAGGGTGGGGCGCTGCGGCCTATGCGGCAGCACAGCCGGCCACAGGAGGCGGGAGCAGGCAGTCCCGCCGGCGCTGGTTTGGGCGGCTGGAGCAAGAAGATCAGATATTGAAGAAGCAGCACAGCCGCTGGATTAACATCCAACGGTCACTGCTGCTAGAATCGTTTGTGGACTAAGTTGACAAAGCCTTTCGTACACGTCAACCTAGTAGACCCACAAGTCAGCCTGCAAATCTATCCCAAACAGCATACAGCCCGGAATTTCTAGCCAGACTCAAATTAATTTTAAAACTAAATATTCTTAATTTAAATTCAATGAAATTTTACCCGCACAAAAACAATAAAGTTTAAAATATCAAAATCTAAAAGAAAAAACTATTTTGGAACTAATTGCATGTTTGCTATATTTTTTAGTTTTACAGCCCATTTATTATTACTTATATCCCATTTCTTATTACTTATAGCCCATTTTCTAGGCAAAATGCATCCCTCCTCATCTTGAAAGATTTCCGGCCCAGCAGGGCGTAGAAAAGCAAGTAGGCCTACGTTGGTTATTCTGCAAAAAAACAAAATAGTTCGGTAGCCATTTTCAGAAAGGAATAAAACAAACTGGGCAGGTCATGTGCTAAACATATGAGATAAAAGCCTGGGCTAGATGGGCCACAGGTCCCGCACAACCCAGTTGACACCCTTATCCGTCCCAAAAAAACAAAATTACTGTGCGCTGCTAGGTCCCTACTGTCATCCTCACCATGTACAGTCATCTCCTTATTCCGCTCAGTTGTTGACCATGTTGACAACACCGGAGGGCGGCGCCGCGGCGAGCGAGCCAAGGCAGAGGATGATGGTGAGGCCTCAGACAGGAACGAACAGGAGCCGTGGAATACGCGCAGAGTTTTAGGGTGCGATGTGGCCACGATGCATGCGCGGCAGCATAGCCAGTCGTGGGAGGCGGGAGCAGGCGGTCCCACCAGCGCTGGTTTGGCTTTGGCGTCTCAAGGAAGAAGAGACTGAAGAAACACGACAGACGTTGAATGTCAATCCAATGGTCAAGGTTGGCACAGTCGTTTGTTGACTAAGCCGACACCAAGTAGCATACTTTTTTATATAAAGGAAGAAAAGAAAAACTGGGCTCGTTCGCCTGATAACATTCCTGAAACTGCGACCGTTCGATCTTGTGTCACAACTAAAACTACGAGGAAAATGCATTCATATGTCGTCCTGCTCCCAGTGAACGTTCACCACATAAGTGACTAGCACCATTGGTTTTCAACCGAGAGGTCTTGGGTTCGAGTCCCAGGAACTCTCAGTTTTGTCCTCCTTCCTTCTTCGCAAAAAAGGGAAAGAAAATCAAAGACTCGAGAGGGTGTACAGAACAAGCTAGTGTTCCAGTAAAGAGACACTGCTGAGTTTTAGAAAAAAGAGAGACGTGCTCCTATAGCTGGTTCGAATCAAAACCTAGACTATGACTATATATGGTTCTATGCTACCCTGCAAGTAATGAAACTGACATATCCAACGTTCGCTTCTCCTCTTCTCTACTTACGCTGCCTAGCATCAGAAGCTCTGGCCGCAACAACCATGTCCGATGGCTGCTCATCCACCTGCTCTTCAGCAGGCAACAACCAGATATGCGCCAAGTCACCACCAATACCATCGCCTGTGGGTCTCATCACACCCCCGTCGGCACGCGCACCGCAACTGCTTGCTCATTGCAACCCGCTGCCATTGGTGTGGTGCCACTGCTGCAAATCATGCAGAGTCATCCGTCGCGTCTGAACCACAATCCTCAACCCTGGTCGAGTCTTCTACAAATGCCCAAATCATGGGGTAATAATATGTTTAAGTGTTGTTTTGATGCTTTCAGTTGCTGATTTTTTAATAGTTTGGTTGATTATCCTCCAATTTGATTCATGCAGAAAAGGGAAGATTCATGTGATTTGTATTTCCGGGAAGCTGCTGATGTGGGGGAATGCAACTACCTTGATTATTTGGTTAGCCAAGGAATCCCAATACCAGCAGGTTGGGTGTTGGACAAGTAACTGAAGGAACGGCAGAAGAGGAAGATGCAGAGCAGAAGGTTAAAGATGCAGTTCCTTTGATCATGGCCAAGCAACAGCTATTGAATGGCCTTGACAGCAATGAGCAGATGAAAGGGCTTGTGAAGATAATGGGAAAAATCGATGTGCTCTGTAGGATGATTGTCTCTTTATTTGCAGTGTATGTAGCACTCATGATGTATTAAGTGGCTATGACATCAGCACTTTGCTGAAACTAGTACTGAATGAAACCTGTGTAGAATGGGCGTATTGTTGTGGACATCTAATGATTTCTATTAACGGAAATCAGGGAGTATCCCCTTTTGCTCATAAATAAATAAATAGCAGAGGCCCTTTCGGTAATAAATAAATAAATTAGGAGAGGCCCTGTCGGGTCAGCTTTGTTCTCATTCGAAGATGTCGAGCAAATTGCAGTCCAACTGCAAATTATGTCATCCAATTCAAGTTTCACAGCCAAATATGAGTACAACTAAACAACAATGTCATCATGTTTTAGTCGTCATACAATCACCAAACACAAATTAGCATACATAACAAGTGATGTTCTCACAGCAAAATACTAAACAACATGTTCATCAGGTTTCAGTTGTCATAGAAAACACAATTTCTCATAGTAGATAAAAATACGCCTTTTGACAGGCAAATCAACAAAAGCAATGTAATCATCATCCGCAGCAGCAACCTCAACATCTTCGCCATGTGTATCAGTCTGAATCATAATTCCCCACGGTTTCATCTTCTTCTTCGTCCTCAACGTCCTCGAACATTGGCTTCTTCTTGACCAACTCTTGATGTCCACAACACGACAGGCAATCTTTTTGTCGGCGTCATTGACGTGATGGTTCTCAAAGATATTAGGAACATCTGTGTTATCTTGTACATCAGGAGCAGTGTAAGCATCATCTTGTTGTGCAACTTCATTAAACAAATTCCTCTGCTCAAACCTTTGCAATACTCTCCAGTCATCGCTACGTGCAAATGTGTCTTCCAAGAAAAATATCTCTGTTGCTTGATTTGCCAAAATAAAAGGCTCGTTGGTCTGGTACGCCGCCTTGACATTAATGGATTTGAAATAATCATCAGCTCTGGGTTTTGCGATCATGGAAAACGGGTTATACCAAAGACAGCACAACAGAAGCACAGACCGATGATCCTCGAAATTGGAGATATAATGCAGCTGAACAATGTCTGTTATGTTAGCATACATTTCAGTTGTCTCTTTGTCATACGTATCTGTGCTCATGATGGCACTGTTTTGTGTCTTCCTGCCTTCGTCTCATGCAAGGGTGTTGTAGCGCACATCTCCAACAACGCAAGATTCATAATGTCTTACCCGAGTATCAGGACCCATTGCTAGTGAGTAAAGGGCATCATCACTGCCTGCCCAACCTCCTGCATCTTCTTAACCTGTGGTTAGAAAATAGACAAGCTGATCATCTTATGTACTCAATATATTAAAAAAACTGACAGTGCAATTAAAAAGATTACATGGCTCTTGAAGCATTTCGCAAATCCTGCCTTAACCAGTTTGTCAATGTTTCTTGGATTTTGCGGCAATAATTCCTTTTTGTAGATGCTGCACAACATAGTGATCGCATCAAACATCAAAATATATAAGAATATGCTGCAAGTTTCGTAGATTACGATGTAAAAGCTGCAGTACTTAGCACTTACTTGATATAAGGTAGTATCTCAGGACAGTTATTCAACACATACCAAACCATTTTGTCCAAATCTTTAGGTTTGTCCTCTTGTCGACTCTTCCGTGTAACTCGAACAGAATAATCAAAAACATTAGGCCTGGGATTGTCTTCACTCACCTCTTTGCTAAGTTGATCAGCTGTTTCAATGTATTTTGAGCAGAATGTCAATGCTTCTGTAGCAATGTAGGCCGCTGCAATGGAACCTTTGGGTCTAGCTCTGCTTCTAACATAGCCCTTGAAAGTGCCTAGCCGCCTTTCAACAGGGTACATCCAGCCATACTGTACTGGACCTCTAAGTAGTGCCTGATCAGGTAGATGAACAGCCAAATGCACCATCACATCAAAGAAGGCTAGAGGATATATCTTCTCAAGGTCGCATAGGATAGTTGGTATCCTGTCTCTATGACGCTCCAAAGCATCTATCCTGATATTTCTACTGCAGAGTTCCTTGAAGAATTATCCCAACTCTGCAACTGCTCTGCAAAAGTCAGGGCGGCCCAATCCTCTAAGGATAACAGGTAAAACCCTTTGAAGTAGGACGTGGCAGTCATGAGTTTTCAACCCTTGTACCTTGTTTCCATCTGCACTGACTCTCCTTTTAGGGTTGGAAGCAAATCCATGTGGGAATCTCACACGTGGCAGGACCTCGCAGAATTCTTTTCTTTTTACCTTGTCCAAGACGTACACAGCTTGTGCCATATCCCGTGGTTTACCTTCATCTTGCACCTGCAAATCATGTATGATACCCAGGTGTTTCAAATCAATCCTAGATTTTAAGGTATCTTTCGTCTTGCCTTCAATATTAAGAAGTGTGCCGATAATGTTGTAACATATATTTTTCTTGATGTGCATCAGATCAAGATTATGCCGCAGATCCAAATCTTTCCAATACTCCAAGTCCCACAAAGTGGACTTGCGGGTAAACAATAATCTATCTTCTGCCCTGACACATTTCCTTTTCCCGCTACCATTACCAAGATGGTTTCCTGGTGTAATATGCCTGACCTTCTCTAATTCCACTTGCAACTCATCGGTGGTGAGCCTCTTTGGCGCATCACGGTTTTCATGCTTTGCATTGAACACATGTCTTCGGTATTTTCTAGGATGTGTCTTGTCCTTGGCAAGGAAACGGCGGTGTCCAATGTAACAGATCTTGCTAAGTATTGCATATGACAGCGGATTCCTGTCACAGCGAACACATGCATTGTAACCATGTGTCGTTCGCCCTGACATAGTGCCCAAAGTCGGATAATCATGGATGCACCAAATTATAACAGCACGCAGAAACAAATTAGCTGGTGGACTGCTATATTGGTCTCGAGTGAGAACACCCCTCCATAGCTATTGAAGTTCCTCCACAAGAGGCTCCATGAACAAATCAAAATCCTTTCCTGGACTTTTTGGACCTGGGGTGAGCAAGGCCATCATGTATTTTGATTCTTTGGTGCAGGCATTTGGAGGCATGTTGTAAGGGATAACAAGCACTGGCCGCATGCTATATGTGGCGCTCTGGTGGCCAAATGGGTTAGATCCATCTGAAGCTAAGCCAAGTCTAATGTTTCTTGGGTCAGCAGCATACATTTTGTGTTTTTGATTGAAGCTTTTCCACTCACTACCATGAGATGGATGTCTCATTACATTCTGATCTCTGTACTCCTTGTTCCTAGAATGCCACATTACATCCTCTCTTGTTTCAGCATCATGAAACGACCTCTGCAATCTTGGTATAATTGGAAAATGTCTCAGAACATTATGAGGAATCCTCTTCATAGCATCGCCATCTTTCCAGCTTGATTATATGCATTTCGGGCATTCACTCAAGTTGGCATAATCCTTCCGGAACAGAACACAATTATTCTTACAAACATGGATCATATCATATCCAATTCCAACTGCACGAAGGAAATTCTTCATTTTGCTATAGGTGTGTGGCGGCTCAGACGCATCTGGGAAAGATTTCCGGAAACCAGCCAACATCACATCGAATGATTTGTTGGTCATCCGCTCAGATGTCTTCACCTGAAGAAAGGTGAACATAGCTGAGAATACTGACAACTTATTTCCAGGGGTGACAGCCACGTTGCATTGTTCCAACATGCGGGCCCACCATTTTTCTTTTGCTGGTGAAAGTTCACGGAATGCACGAGCATTTCGTAGCATTGTTTCAATGTTGGTCAAACTCACTGGCTCCGCCACCACCACCTCCTCCTCCTCTTCCACCTGAGCATCAGGCAAATCAAGATGGTGATCTGCTTCTTCCACGTAGTCAATAACATTGACGTTCATAGCTTCACCATGATGAACCCACCTAGTATATATGACCGACATCCCATACAAGTGTAGATGATTTTGAACAGTTGAATGGGGTCTTGTAACTGGATTCATACAACTGCTACACGGGAAGAGCACATCTGATTTTGGACCACCGTACTCAGCTTTGATAAAGCTCATGAAGTTTTCAACCCCCTCGACATATGCAGCGGAGAATCTTCGAGCAGAAGTTATCCAAGTCATATCCATCTGTTAGACATACAAATTAGTTCTTCTACTAGATATTAGAAGAAAAAAATATATGCTTTTTTATGAAGTCCAAAAAAATACCTAGGTCGATGTCTAAAGCTATGGCAAGATATTTGGACGAGCAGATCTAAGTAACGAAATATATGTAAAGCTAATTCAGCAAACAGATTTGAGTGCTAAATTATGGCAGGCTGTTTCAGCAGTCAATGAGGCCGAGCACACAACCATCAAACTATCGAAGGCCATCACATCAACAAATATCGAGTATAAAATGGTGTAGAGCTATTTCACCTAACAGATTAGCTACTAGACCATGACAATCTACGTCACAATAAATATATGGTAGGATACTTTAGCAACTAATCGGCCTTGGCATGCCATCTCAGCTAAGTAGATTGAGTGCAGAACAAGGCAAGGAAGCTTCTTAAGCAGAGCATATTTGACTGTAAACTACTTCGGCAAACAGTGAGATTAACAGCGTCTATCAGCTAACATTCAACGCTACACCGACATGCACGGGGCCTCAGTCTAGAATGTGCATACCGTGGGAGAAGCTGACCGCCATGCACCTCCACAAGAACGTCGCCAGCGGTGGCGGCGCGGCTAGAGGACGGCAGTCTACTAGAGTGTACTTGGGAGCGACAAGATCGCCGTGCTTCCCCTCGACGAACTGCGGTGCTGACGTATCGACGCGGTGGGGAGGGCGGCTTT
>NC_041383.1:307495311-307549923 GCF_002162155.2 Triticum dicoccoides | reverse complement strand
GGGGGAATTTTTGGGTGGGGGGGGGGATTTTCGTGCGGTGGGTGGGGGAATTTTGGCGCATGGTCGGTTCTCCAAGTGCAGTCCCACGTGTCAGTGAAGAGGCAAGCCGAAGCGCGTTCCGTTTGCGTGAGACGTGTGCAGGACCGAACATGTGTGGGGTGCAATGCGACCGCGACAGGGGTGCTGTGAGTGTACCGCCTTTTTTCCTTTTAACGTAGGTGCTTCGCCCCCTCAAAAAAAACTTGTTGCTTCGCGTGATCCATCGATACAACTACTAGTAATCTAGTAATCCCGACTAAAATGGCGCGGCCGGGTGTTTTCCCGCGCGATATGCTGGGAGGTTGGCTTAGTTGGGTTTTTAAGGACGAGTAATGCTACACCTATGTAATCCCAGTTACGTAATTAACATAATGTGAAATGTATGATCTGTTGATTGTACATCGGGGGAGGGGCCCGCCACCATGAAAATTAGGGAGGAGAGAGAGAGAGGCAATTTACGTTAACCCTCTCGTAGGTTCTCGTAGATGTAGAAAGATGTGAAATGTGTGAATGTGTAGTGGACGTACTTTTGGAGTGCCTAAGATAAATTGCGTATGTATAGACCATATGTGTTTATTTTACTTTGCATGTTAGCTTTGTCTCGGTTCAATAAAAAGCAGAGTTGGTGATGATGGTGTGCCTATCATCCTGCAATATAGGCCGTCCGATCTATATCTGATGGATAGGAAGGAAACTATGACAATTTACCCGCACTCCTCTCCACATTTGTAGATAAGGCCTTCCCACATTCATCATTTTCTCCCACAAGATCTTAATCTTCCCTGCAACGCACGGGCATCTTGCTAGTACTCCTACAATATACTATATTATTGTGAAAGTTCATATACACAGGCCGAGATTAATGCAAACACGGCAGATTTTCATTACATTCTTTTATAGGAGAAAAAAATAAAATAAACCCAACCCTAAACCTATTCTACAGTAGCGACCGACGTCCTCCATCTGTGGTCTCTATGTATGGGGGCGGGGTTCAAGACCCGTGAAGTGAAGGTGCGGTCTCCGGCGAGGAAGAGTAGAACACGGGATACTGATCGGCCAGTTGGCACACCATGCCCTACCGCCTCCCATGCCCTACTCATCCTCGGAGGAGTCCCCGACCTCGGCGATGCCGGACGTTGGATGGCGGCAAGTTGGACGTGTGGCTGACGGTGCTCCCGTCGTCGGCCACCCGCGTGGCCACCGCTTGTGCGGTCGCGTCTGCGTCAGGCTACGCTGCCATTGCATCACGAGAGGCGACTCGAGCGAGGGCGGCGACCTCGAGCTTCATCCCCGAAGACAAGATCTCCCGCAGAGTGTTCGCGCTTGCGGTCATTGCGGATGTGGTGCCAGGTAGGAGGACGATGCGGTATGGTGTGGAGGTTAGTTGGACGTTGCCACTATAAGTAGCGCATTCCGGTGAGGCCAAGCGTCCGGGTGCGTCATTAAGTGCCCAGAGTTGGTTCCTCGGGCACTGAGCCTCTTAACAACGGCATATGGACAGATGGCAAGAATGCGGGCAGCTGGCGCCAGCTGGGAAAACACCGCGCGACAGCGCGAGGGACGAGTGTTTTTGGTGCACCAAGGTAGTCAGCTGCGGTCGTGGCAACGTTGGTGATGCCCTTTGCTCACATGCGATCCCCGCATGTCATTGAAAAAGCAAGACGACCCGGGATGGTCTCTGAAAGTGCAACTATCCCTAGGTGGTTTTGGTAATTCCTAACAACATATAGCTCATTGAGCTAATGCTATTTCAAGATAAATATTTTAGGAAAGCTCAATGATTGGCATGGCATGGATGAGAAAAGTGGATCCCTCAAAATGCTAAGGACAAAAAGATTGGCTCAAGCTCAAAGCTCAAGACTCTACATTTTATATTTTAGTGATCCAAGATCACATTGAGTCTATAGGAAAAGCCAATACTATCAAGGAGGGATGAGGTGTTGCTCAATGGCTTACTTTCTCAAAGTGCTTAGTGATATGCTCCAAAGCCCTCAACTATTTTCTCACATCCACACATGACCTAAACCAAATGTCAAACTCGGCCTTACTGATTCTTTCTATCCGGCACCATCGAGTTCTGATGTCATAGCCACTGCCACAAACCCTAGGCAAATCGGTCTCACCAATAGGGATCTCGGTCTCACTGAGATGGGATTGTAATCTCTCTGTTTCCATTCGTAATGTTTCAGTACTACCGAAATGAGAGAATCTGTCCCCGAGTTTACCTGACCAACTCTCTAGTTAGCCTATTACCAAAATCGGTCCCACCGAGTTTGTGTAATCGATCTCATCGAGATTACGTTATGCCCTTACCCTAATCATATCGGTCCTACCGAGTTGCATGTCGGTCCCACCGAAAATCCTAACGGTCACTAGATTTGCTGAATCGGTCCGACCGAGTTTCTCAATTCGGTCCCACCGAGTTTGGTAAGTTGTGTGTAACGGTTAGATTTTGTGTGGAGGCTATATATACCCCTCCACCTCCTCTTTATTCGTTAAGAGAGCCATCAGAACGAGAGAGCATACATTTTCTGAGAGAGAACCACCTACACTTGTGTTGAGGCCAAGATATTCCATTCCTACCATATGAATCTTGATCTCTAGCCTTCCCCAAGTTGCTTTCCACTCAACTCTTCTTTCCACCAAATCCAAATCCTGTGAGAGAGAGTTGAGTGTTGGGGAGACTATCATTTGAAGCACAAGAGCAAGGAGTTCATCATCAACACACCATTTGTTACTTCTTGGAGAGTGGTGTCTCCTAGATTGGCTAGGTGTCACTTGGGAGCCTCTGACAAGATTGTGGAGTTGAACCAAGGAGTTTGTAAGCGCAATGAGATCGCCTACTTCGTGAAGATCTACCGCTAGTGAGGCAAGTCCTTCGTGGGCGACGGCCATGGTGGGATAGACAAGGTTGCTTCTTCGTGGACCCTTCGTGGGTGGAGCCCTCCGTGGACTCACGCAACCATTACCCTTCGTGGGTTGAAGTCTCCATCAACGTGGATGTATGATAGCACCACCTATCGGAACCACGACAAAAACATCCGTGTCTCCAATTGCGTTTGAATTCTCATAACCCTTCTCTTTACATTCTTGCAAGTTGCATGCTTTACTTTCCGCTGCTCATATACTCTTTGCATGCTTGCTTGATTTGTATTAAGATTGGTTGACTTGTGCTAAGTTAGTTAAAATCTGCCAAAGACTAAAATTGGGAAAAGGATAAGTTTTTATTTGGTCAAGTAGTCTAATCACCCCCCCTATAGACATACTTTTGATCCTACAAGTGCTATCAGAGCTTTGGTCTCCATTTGCTTTGATTTCCATAGCTTTTGGTGGTCATAGCCTTGGTTTCACAACCTAGGAGAGTATGGCATCTAGCAAGGGAAATTATCACCGTAGAGGTCCTTACTTTGATGGTACTAATTTTTCTAGTTGGAAGCATAAGATGAAAATGCATATTCTTGGACATAACCCAGCCGTTTGGGCTATTGTGTGTATTGGCTTGCAAGGTGAATTCTTTGATGGGAGAGAACCGAACTGTGAAGCTAGCGCAGAAGAGTTGAAGATGTTGCAATACAACGCTCAAGCTTGTGATATCATCTTCAATGGATTGTGCCCTGAAGAATTCAACAAAATCAGCCGTCTTGAGAATGCAAAGGAAATTTGGGATACTTTGATTGATATGCACGAAGGTACCGACTCTGTCAAGGAATCCAAGTTGGATGTGCTTCAAAGTCAGCTTGACAAGTTCAAAATGAAGGATGGTGAAGGTGTCACTGAAATGTACTCTAGGCTTTCTCTTATCACAAATGAGATTGTCGGCTTAGGAAGTGAAGAGATGACCGACAAGTTCATCATCAAGAAGATCCTAAGAGCTTTGGACGGGAAATATGAAACCGTGTGCACATTGAACCAAATGATGCCCAATTACAAAGATCTCAAGCCAACGGAAGTCATTGGAAGAATTGTTGCTCATGAGATGTCACTCAAGGATAAGGAGGAGCTCCACAACAAGTCAAGTGGTGCTTACAAAGCCTCATGTGAAGCTCCCACATCATCAAGTGAGAAACAAACCTTCAATGAAGAATTGAGCCTAATGGTGAAGAACTTCAATAAATTCTACAAGAGTAGAAGCAAAGAAAGAAGCTCCAAGTCAAGGTCCTACAATGACAAAAGATCTTCTAGTCGAGAGCATAATTGCTACAATTGTGGAAGACCCAGACACTATTCCAATGTCAGGACCCCGACTCAATGCCACATCGATCTAGCATGTAACACCTCATATCACTTTGCGGCCTCACGCACGGTATCCCCACGGGTGTCGCCTTACCTTTGCCCGGGACCATTTGCGCCTTTTGGCACACGTATATGATAGTGTCGCTAGCATCCATATGATAAGGAGCCCGAGCTGACATGGCTAGTCGTAAACCCAAAGTGGCACAAACTTACAGGGACAGGCATCCATGACCCAACATCGAACGTGTCGGTCATCAGCGAGTGAATCCAGGCTGTAGCACTGGGCTAGCAGGACTCCGGCGAACCGGGCTGTAGCGGGCTAACAGGACTCCGATATTCATCGCGTGACATTTCCCCGAAGGGACAGACACAGGAACGAAGAAGGACACATGCCGGCCAGCCTAAGTGTTCCGGAGTAGTAGCAAGCTACCATGGCTCAGTGGAAACACTAGGAGACATTTCCCGGTAAGAGAGGCTACTAAGGATAAACAACTAGATTGCCAGATCCCACACATACCAAGCGTTTCAATAACATACACACAATATGCTCGATATGTGCAAATACAACATGGCATCACAACATGACTCTACGACTCAAGTAATTTATTCAATAGGCTCCGAGGAGCGAGATATTACAAACATGGGTCTCATGACCCAACAATCAGAGCATACAAGTCAAAGCACATGCGGAAGCTTAACATGTCTGAGTACAGACAACTATAAATGAAAAAGGCTGAGAAGCCTGACTATCTACCAGATCATGCCGAGGGCACAAGATCGTAGCTGAGGTAACAAGCTAAACGTTGAAGTCCACGTGGAACTACTAGTGAGACTGAAGTCTCTCTGCAAAAACATAAATTAAGCAACGTGAGTACAAATGTACCCAGCAAGACTTACATCAGATCTATCTACATATGCATCATTATCAACAAAGGGGGTGGTGGAGTTTAACTGCAGCAAGCCAGCTTTGACTCGGTGGCTAACCTGAACTACGACTGCAAGTAACTCTTTTGAGGTGGCGCACACGAGTCCACATATTGACCATATCAATACACCACTATGGATCCGCTCCCACCTCCCTACGAGAACGCCATCCATAGCACTCACGCTTATCTTGCGTATTTTAGAGTATCCACTTTCACTTGTCTATGAACTATGCAAGGGGTCCAAGTTTCCATATCCGAGGAATCCGGCTATTCGAATAGATAATGATAACCCTGCAAGGGTGTACTTCTTCACACACGCTCTCGCCACTTATCGCCCTGTACACGTCATGTACCTCGGCAACCTTCAAGCGGAAGCCGGGCGAGGGAGTCGGCCACGACCTGACTAACTGAACAAGTCTCTAGTCCAGGTTTATCGCCTATTCGGGTTCCATCCGCAAGGAGATCGGGCCGGGGTGTCGCTCACGGCCCCAAACGATGTGAGCAGGGTTCCCAAGCCCACCATCCGGATGCTACTTGGTACACCGGGCCACTGTGCCTAGTCTGTCCCAAGCCCACCTGTACCGGGGGCCACTTGGTAGACTACTAACACTACCTACAAACACCAGAAACTAGTTGCAACTCCTGGACAGAGATCATGTTGATTAATAAGTCGAGAGAGTCAATTAAGGATTCCAATGTGTGGTAGTAGCTGCTCATGGATCACAAACACAGAACTCAGTTCCTGTGGACGGCTGCAATGAGACAACCCACCATGTACACCTACATGGCCTCTCACCGCTACCTTTACCAAATCGTGTTCACACACTTCGCTCACACACAGTAGGACATGTTCACACACCTCTGATTCATCCCCGATGATTCAGACCTGACTCAACTCTAAGAAATAGCAGGCATGACAAACAAGCATGAATGAGTAGGCACATAAGGGCTCAAACAACTCCTACTCATGCTAGTGGGTTTCATCTATTTACTGTGGCAATGACAGGTCATGCAAAGGATGAAGGGGTTCAGCTACCGCGGCAAGTAACAAATATGTCGTTGTTGTCCTAACGCAGTAAAAGAGAGAAGGAGCGAGAGAGTGGGATTTTATCGGAATGAACAAGGGGGTTTTGCTTGCCTGGCACTTCTGAAGATAACATTGAGTCTTCATCAGTGTCAACGATCACATCATCGGTACAACGTCCACCGAGGGGGAACAACACTGGCAAACACAGAAGAAACACGATCAATGCAATGCACAATATGATGCATGCTATGACATGGCAATATGAATGTGTTTTGGGCTAATGCACCTAGCTATGATTTAAATGAAGTTGGTTTGAATACATGATTCAAATTCCAACTCCATATATGATTATTTAAATGCCCTTTATTTGTTTTGTCCAAAACAGAGGACAATAATTGTTCAAACATGCATGAAAATGGTATAGATGGATTCCTTGAATTTTTCTGATAATTTTTCATATATAAATTATTTAATTTGGAGTTACGGTTGAATTTCTATGAATTTTAGAAGTTTTAGGCATTTTCTGAAATTTTCTGAATAAAAATAAATCCAGAAAACATTATTGCGTCAGCATTGAGTAAGCATGACGTCAGCAGGTCAACTGCGGCTGGCTAGGGTCAAACCTGACATGTGGGGTCCACACGTCAGTGACACGGGTTAGAACGGGGGGGTTAGTTTAGTTTAATTAAAGATTAGGGGCACTAGGGCCCACATGTCAGTGTCAGGGGGTTAGATTAGCTGGTGATTAGCTTAAGCTAATCACCTGGTGGCGGGGTCCACCTGTCATGGACCCAGGGGAGGTCAAACCCCTGGTCAGTAGGGTCAATCCCGCCGGCGTCTCGACGCCGGCGACAATAGGTGCGGCGGAGGGGCTCGGGTTTGAGCTACGGACGACGGTTTCGAGCGAGGTTTGCGGCTATGGGTTGCTAGCGCTTGCGCGCATCCATTGGTAGCATCGGGAGGGTGAGACGTGGCCTGAGTCGACGGCGGCGAGCACGAGTGCGGCGGCCGGAGCTCGGGTGGTGGCGGGTTTGGCGCTACGAGCGGTGGTTTGGCGCGCTGGGGGCACTAGGGAGGAGCTCTTGCTCGTCCGCATCCAAAGGAACGGACGGGAGGCCGCGAGGTGGCCGGAGTTGAACACGGCGTCGACCTCGGCGGCGGCCGGAGCACGGCGAGGTCGGGGTTGGCGCTAGGGGGCACGGCAGGTCGCACGGGTGGGCGCGCCCAGCTCCTGGAAGAGTGCTGAGCACGTTGCCGTGCTCGGGAGTTAGCTACGGTGGCTCTAACCTCGTCTGCGTCATCGCCGGTGGCGAGGAACTGTCGGCTCCGACAGCCAGGGTGGTTAGAAGGCGCGGACGGGAATGGGGAGAGAGGGGAAATGGACAGGGGCTCACGGTGAGTTCGAAGATAAGGTCGGCGTGCTCGGGGAGGCGGTGGAGACGGCGAATCGACGGCGGCGGTGGTCGGATCCCGAGGTGGAAGACGACGGCAATGGCGATGTTCCAGGCCCTCCCGGCTTGCGTGGCTCATCGAAGATGAAGAAGACAACGTGGCGGAGCTTCTGGGCGCGTCGGGATTGCGTGGGGTGGCCAGTGGCCGCGGCTATGGCGAACGGCGGCGACGGCTGCGCTCGGGGCTCACAGGGAAGAGAGGGAAAGAGAGAGCCAGAGGAGGGGGAGCGATCCAGAGGGAGTGAGAAGGGTCGGGGGGGTTGCGTGGCGTCGCGGACGGGGTCCAGGGCGACGAGGGGAAGGCGGCAAGCAGGAGGTGGCCGGGGCATCGCCAGCGCTCGCCACCGAGCTACTTCGGGACGAGGGGAGGAAGACGACAGGAGCAGGAAGCAGCGGTGGGATGGGCCGTGCTGGGCCGGTTGGTCGCGCCTGGTAAGTGGCTGGGCTGCTGGTGGGCTACCAGGTAAGTCTTCTGCTCTTTTTTTAATTTTTCTTCTGTTTTGTTTTCTATTTAATTGCCACTGAATTCAAATTCAAACAAATTTGAAAACAGTGCCAAAACTCCCCTGGATAATTTTATGTCACTTAAGGTCTACTCCTCATAAACATAAAATATCTCAGGGCATTTGAAAATATATTCATTATATATTATGAATATAACTCCAAATTCAAATAAAATATTGATTTAAAATCAGAGCCCAAATAATTCCTTAGAAATGTCCCAAAATTTTGGTTTGATTTATAACTCTTGCCAAAATTGTCAGAGCTATTTCTAGGGCATTTGGGATTTACTGATTGCAATTTTAGGGTTTCTTGCCCCTTTATTAAAATGATTTCCGAGGCTTTCAATTTCCTCATTTCAACTTTCGGAATATAGACATTATGCACACATGAAGCTAGCCTAGAGCATTACCAGAAGCTAGGGATGTGACAACTCACCCCCACTAAACAAGAATCTCGACCCGAGATTCAAGTGTAGGGTAAGACGAAGGGGAAACGCAAACTAGTATAATCTTCACGATCCAGGGTGCATTCCATAAGAGTGTTGATTTGATCACCATCATTATCTTGATGTCTTGCTCCGAGAACTCCAACCAACATGACAACAAGAGGAGAAGGGAACTCTAGAAGGATCAATCTTCTCGAAGGTCGAACAACTCAGGATTAACTCTCGGAATGAGACATAGCAACACCTCTCGAGCTGAGAGACGAAGCACACCTCTAGAGGGATGGAGTGGAGCAGATGACGAGGTTTACCAGGTAGACTACAATTCCACACTTAAAAAGGTGGTAAAGGATTTTCATCGTAGCGAGGAGTTGAGTTGCCATGATACCATAACGGGGCACCTTAGGGAAGGTGACTCGTAGAGATATCCCCTTAAGTGGCAAAAAGAATTACCTTTGATTCAGAGATCATTGAAACTCTTTATACCAGCCTAAGGAAAATCTCGAGCGATCGTTTGGAGGGGTTCGGTAGAATGGCATACTCGGACCAGAATGGATGATGTGGATTACCTTGTTGAAGACAATGTCATAGATGATTTTGCTTACCACCGGAAATGGAAGGGACCCATGGTAGAATGGCACATTGGCGGTGCAAGCTGGGAACAAAATGCAAATGCTGGGAATGATTCTGGTAACTGGGGAAGAACCCAACAATAGAGGGTGAATTCACTGTTTGAAAAGGTCATAGCATTGCCGAGGAAACTGAGAGCAAACCCAGTTAGTGCCGAAGATAACACCTAGCGCTTGTGCGTGCTCTCAAGAACTTGAGCATTTCCATAATCATCAAGGTTTTACCAACATTCGTGTCAAGGATCCTGGCAACACAACATACTACCATGATGAAGAACGATGGACGATGCAGATGCAAAGAAAGATAACACCTTCTCAGATTTCACCTTAGCGAGGCCAAGGGATCAAAATCTGGATGATCGACCGAGAGACATTTAGCACTCCGCTTCTAATGTTCTCCTTGATGTGCTAGTGTATCCCATTCATAGATATGGTTTGATAACTAGAACATCAGGTAAAAGGTCAGACTTCGGGAGCAATAGAATCCATAAGGAACAGTTACGGAGGTAAATCCTACGAAATCCTTATGGGGAGGTGGCCAACTTCTTCAATCAAGATACTACAATAATAGGTCTTTCGGCTGGGTGGTGCTGGCCACGACATCCACTTTACCATTTATCGAGGAACCAATATTATAGTTCTTGGGGAAATGTTCCAACCATCATATCTTCCTGAGATTCAGATCTGGTTGGTGTCAGGATATTCCAGACCCATCGAGTCTAGGAAGAAAAATGAAAGTTTGCAACACAAATCGACGAGATGACGTTGCGAGATTCTCGGGAAATGAACTAAGATAGCAAGCTTCAAAACATGAGATGGTTCTGCTACAAACATGTGAACACGTTGTCCCAGACAATCATTATCCCATGGTAGTCTTACAATAAAACACTACCGAGTTCCGGTGGGAAACCATCATCGAGGATATCGAAGTCCTTGCATAAGGTATACTCTTAGGAAGGAGCTTCTTCTCCTTGAACAAATCAATCAGTGGCTTGGTGTGCTAGGGACACATATAGAATGGAGGTAGCTAATCTCACAATCCAATGTATACTTCACACATGCATGAATGACTTGGGATGATTCCAAGGAAAGCAAAAACAATCTTTCTCGGATACACGGCGGCAACTTACACCAAGTGCACGTGAATTAGAGAAAGTCACATCTTTCATCCGGACATATGCTCCATGAGAGGGTCATGAAGATAATGCTTAGAAAAGTTTCCAATACTAGCTGGATGTTCAACACAATCATGGAGAAGACAAGGATGTTGTCGATGGGCTCAACAACAATTCATCCGGGATTCCTTTTAAAAGGGATTCCATAGTTAAGTGAACACGGTGATAGCATTGGTCAGACCAAAAGATGTAATGGTGTATGCTCGAGGAAAATCCACGAGTAAGACAACATTACGAACATCGTTGGTTCTGATTTGATTTGACGATAACCCATACTCAAATCGAAGTTTTTATAAGGCAATAGGTCCAATAACTGATCACAGGGACCAATCGCTAAAGATATCATCTTTCTTCAACTCACACAAACACAAGATATCCCTTTTGGAAAATGAACTAAGTTAGGCAAGCTTTTATCTTCCAACTCTCCAAGTTGCTGTTTAGCTTAACCAACTAGCTCAGAGGTATCCAACACGGATTCTTGGAGAAGGGGTGGTTTACAGGAATAAACCAACTTGATCACGAACTCAACATAGCGGTCAGGTGACAACCTGGTAATACTTCCGAGAAGATATACGGAAAATCACGAACCACCGATATGTTACTAAGCTCGAGAACAATCTTGCTTTTCAGGGCAAGAAGATATGATCAAATGAGCGAGGACTTGACAAAATCCTAACTCATTAATCAAAGAGTGCACCAGGAAATAAGGACTAGGTAGCATGATCAATCTTAGAATGATGACTCAATAATCAGCATGCTAAGAATGAGGTTGTTGTCCATTTAACTACCAAGCAACGGAGTTGCTAGCAGTATTGATTTCACAGGCCATGATTCATTTGTCGGCATTCCGGTTACAATAACACAAGAACCGAGGAATGAACAATGATGGCAAGAAGTATCACTGTACCAAGAGTTCATAGGATGATGTGCAATTCCTATAACAATCCCGATATAAAAGATGGTAATACTCCAAGGTAGAACAGAGCGAAAGCTGGATTAGCAATTTGTTCTGCGGAGCACAACTTCTTTGACCCAATCCTGGATATGGAAAAGGTACTGGAGTTTGTTTCTCCAAGTCATTCAGGATTAGAATGGCTTGACGGACCACAAGAATAATAAGCATCGATAACACGAATGCACAATTACTCCTAACTATCAATTGATAGACGAAGGTCAGTGGACAACTAAAGAGGGACAACTCCAAGGAACATATAACTTTTGAGTTGTGGATGCGTAGATTAGTATGTCGAACCAGGTTCAACATAATTCTTCCGGATAACCCATGCAGAAAGGAATAACTGGCAGAGTCACAACATAGAATCGAGATCTCATCAAGAGCTCTGGTTGTGATCTTTTGGTTCAAAGAACTTCTGCCATAAAATGGTTCATAGTATTTGGAAGAAGGAAATACCACGAACTTCGAGGGCTATCGCAAAGGTTACTAATATCCTAAAGGAACTAGCAACACTATCAACACGAGGTAAGTAGGGTGAATCTTGGGTTCAAAACCCAAGGAGTAGAATACCTACTACTAAGTAGCATCATGGGATGCTTTCGGGAATAAAGGCCAGAGTCATCACACTGGGACACAAATAATGGCTAGACCACTAGATGATCCCCTAAGCACTTAGGGTCATAATTATTAACTCCAACATATATGTCGAGGCAATAAAGTACCTCAACTCACTAATTTGTGTGATTAATCTGACCAAAAGGACATCGGGAACGGGAAGAAGGGATTTGCAAATGCATCAGACTGTTTAGAAACCTGGGATGACTCGGACAGCATAACGGCTGTAAATGCTCAAAAAAGACTTGAGACATTCACAAAATGGTGGCATAACCACTCAGAAGCACAATATCAAGGTTTCGAGATCATCAGAGACATACCGAAGTAGTAGGAACTGGACTGAGGCTTAAATCCAACAATCTTATAAGTCTACGGATTATTACACGTGATCCTGACAGAGAGAAAAGAAAGCCTAGTTCCTTAACCCCGTAGAAAAGATAAGATGACTCAGATCAGAAGGGCATGAGGTAAAGGAGTAAAAAGAGCCTTACGTTCCATCCCACAATCAATTCCCTTATATAACTAAAGCATTTCTAGACTCAACTTCGACCAGTTTGGCTTGGTAATCCTACAGGCAGTCAAGCTCTGATACCAAAGCTGTCAGGACCCCGACTCAATGCCACATCGATCTAGCATGTAACACCTCATATCACTTTGCGGCCTCACGCACGGTATCCCCACGGGTGTCGCCTTACCTTTCCCTGGGACCGTTTGCGCCTTTTGGCACACATATATGATAGTGTCGCTAGCATCCATATGATAAGGAGCCCGGGCTGACATGGCTAGTCGTAAACCCAAAGTGGCACAAACTTACAGGGACAGGCATCCATGACCCAACATCGAACGTGTCGGTCATCAGCGAGTGAATCCAGGCTGTAGCACTGGGCTAGCAGGACTCCGGCGAACCGGGCTGTAGCGGGCTAACAGGACTCCGGTATTCATCGCATGACATTTCCCCGAAGGGACAGACACAGGAACGAAGAAGGACACATGCCGGCCAGCCTAAGTGTTCCGGAGCAGTAGCAAGCTACCATGGCTCAGTGGAAACACTAGGAGACATTTCCCAGTAAGAGAGGCTACTAAGGATAAACAACTAGATAGTCAGATCCCACACATACCAAGCATTTCAATAACATACACACAATATGCTCGATATGTGCAAATACAACATGGCATCACAACATGACTCTACGACTCAAGTAATTTATTCAATAGGCTCCGAGGAGCGAGATATTACAAACATGGGCCTCATGACCCAACAATCAGAGCATACAAGTCAAAGCACATGCGGAAGCTTAACATGTCTGAGTACAGACAACTATAAATGAAAAAGGCTGAGAAGCCTGACTATCTACCAGATCCTGCCAAGGGCACAAGATCGTAGCTGAGGTAACAAGCTAAACGTCGAAGTCCACGTGGAACTACTAGTGAGACTGAAGTCTCTCTGCAAAAACATAAATTAAGCAACGTGAGTACAAATGTACCCAGCAAGACTTACATCAGATCTATCTACATATGCATCATTATCAACAAAGGGGGTGTTTGAGTTTAACTGCAACAAGCCATCTTTGACTCGGTGGCTAACCTGAACTACGACTGCAAGTAACTCTTTTGAGGTGGCGCACACGAGTCCACATATTCACCATATCAATACACCACTATGGATCCGCTCCCGTCTCCCTACGAGAACGCCATCCATAGCACTCACGCTTATCTTGCGTATTTTAGAGTATCCACTTTCACTTGTCTATGAACTATGCAAGGGGTCCAAGTTTCCATATCCGAGGAATCCGGCTATTCGAATAGATAATGATAACCCTGCAGGGGTGTACTTCTTCACACACGCTCTCGCCACTTATCGCCCTGTACACGTCATGCACCTCGGCAACCTTCAAGGGGAAGCCGGGCGAGGGAGTCGGCCACGACCTGACTAACCGAACAAGTCTCTAGTCCAGGTTTATCACCTATTCGGGTTCCATCCGCAAGGAGATCCGGCCGGGGTGTCGCTCACGGCCCCAAACAATGTGAGCAGGGTTCCCAAGCCCACCATACGGGTGCTACTTGGTACACCGGGCCACTGTGCCTAGTCTGTCCCAAGCCCACCTGTACCGGGTGCCACTTGGTAGACTACTAACACTACCTACAAACACCAAAAACTAGTTGCAACTCCTGGACAGAGATCATGTTGATTAATAAGTCGAGAGAGTCAATTAAGGATCCCAATGTGTGGTAGTAGCTGTCCATGGATCACAAATACAGAACTCAGTTCCTGTGGACGGCTGCAATGAGACAACCCACCATGTACTCCTACATGGCCTCTCACCGCTACCTTTACCAAATCGTGTTCACACACTTCGCTCACACACAGTAGGACATGTTCACACACCTCTGATTCATCCCCGATGATTCAGACCTGACTCAACTCTAAGCAATAGCAGGCATGACAAACAAGCATGAATGAGTAGGCACATCAGGGCTCAAACAACTCCTACTCATGCTAGTGGGTTTCATCTATTTACTGTGGCAATGACAGGTCATGCAAAGGATGAAGGGGTTCAGCTACCGCGGCAAGTAACAAATATGTCGTTGTTGTCCTAATGCAGTAAAAGAGAGCAGGAGCGAGAGAGTGGGATTTTATCGGAATGAACAAGGGGGTTTTGCTTTCCTGGCACTTCTGAAGATAACATTGAGTCTTCATCAGTGTCAACGATCACATCATCGGTACAGCGTCCACCGAGGGGGAACAACACCGGCAAACACAGAAGAAACACGATCAATGCAATGCACAATATGATGCATGCTATGACATGGCAATATGAATGTGTTTTAGGCTAATGCACCTAGCTATGATTTAAATGAAGTTGGTTTGAATACATGATTCAAATTCCAACTCCATATATGATTATTTAAATGCCCTTTATTTGTTTTGTCCAAAACAGAGGACAAACATTGTTCAAACATGCATGAAAATGGTACAGATGGATTCCTTGAATTTTTCTGATAATTTTTCATATATAAATTATTTAATTTGGAGTTACGGTTGAATTTCTATGAATTTTAGAAGTTTTATGCATTTTCTGAAATTTTCTGAATAAAAATAAATCCAGAAAACATTATTGCGTCAGCATTGAGTAAGCATGACGTCAGCAGGTCAACTGCGGCTGGCTAGGGTCAAACCTGACGTGTGGGGTCCACACGTCAGTGACACGGGTTAGACAGGGGGGGTTAGTTTAGTTTAATTAAAGATTAGGGGCACTAGGGCCCACATGTCAGTGTCAGGGGGTTAGATTAGGTGGTGATTAGCTTAAGCTAATCACCTGGTGGCGGGGTCCACCTGTCATGGACCCAGGGGAGGTCAAACCCCTGGTCAGTAGGGTCAATCCCGCCGGCGTCTCGACGCCGGCGACAATAGGTGCGGCGGAGGGGCTCGGGTTTGAGCTACGGACGACGGTTTCGAGCGAGGTTTGCGGCTATGGGTTGCTGGCGCTTGCGTGCATCCATTGGTAGCATCGGGAGGGTGAGACGTGGCCTGAGTCGACGGCGGCGAGCACGAGTGCAGCGGCCGGAGCTCGGGTGGTGGCGGGTTTGGCGCTATGAGCGGTGGTTTGGCGCGCTGGGGGCACTAGGGAGGAGCTCTTGCTCGTCCGCATCCAAAGGAACGGACGGGAGGCCGCGAGGTGGCCGGAGTTGAACACGGCGTCGACCTTGGCGGCGGCCGGAGCACGGCGAGGTCGGGGTTTGCGCTAGGGGGCACGGCAGGTCGCACGGGTGGGCGCGCCCAGCTCCTGGAAGAGTGCTGAGCACGTTGCCGTGCTCGGGAGTTAGCTACGGTGGCTCTAACCTTGTCACATCCCTAGTCTGGTATGACCTAGACTAGCTAGTCATTTGTGCATCATATTTAAATTTTCATTTAAATTTGAAATGAGGATTGGTGGAACCCTCAGAATCATTTTTGAAAATGACCCAAATAAAAATTTCTCCAAAAGGGTCCAAGAAATGCTCATGTTGCTCTCTGAAAATATTGGACAGAGATAAAAATCAAACCAATATTTTTAAGAGCTCATAGGTATTTATTTTGGGCATTTGGAATTAATGCATAAATATTTGCATTGGAAAAATATTAGTTATATATATGAATAGATGTCCAAAAATTATGCCATTTATAAAGGAGCTCTGGAATAATATAGTTAGCTCCTGCAAAAATTGGCATAAGGTAATAAATTGATTTAGTATTATTACTAAATCAAAACAAATGTCAGAAAATTTAGAAAAAGAAAGAACAGGAAAAACCTTACCTGGGCTTCTGCCTGGCGCCTCTGGCCCAGCAGCAGCAGGCCGGCCCAGCCAGCAGGTGGCCCAGCCCACCTCCTCCTCTGTCGTCTTCGTCCTCGACAGAGGGAGGGGAGCGTGACCGGCGCGCGCGCGCCACCGCACCACGCCACCAGCCTCTCTGCCTGCCTGCCCTCTCCCCTCCTCGTCTGGATGCCCCGGAGACGCCACGCAGCCACCCCGACCTCTCTCGCACTCTCCCTCACCCTCCTCCTCTCCCCCTGCTCTCTCCCTCGCACACCCGAGGGCCATCGCCGCCGCCGCTCGCCGTTGCCGTGGCCACTGGCCTCCCCTCGCCTCCCCGACACGCTTTCCAGCTCCGCCACGACCCCCTCTACCTCCTCGTCAAGCCACGCACCTCCGGACGCGCTCCATCGCCGACGCCGTTGTCTTCTTCACCACCGACGCCGGAGATCGACCTTGCCGCCATCGCCGTCGATTCGCCGGACGCAGGACGTCCCCGAGCACACCGGCCTGCTCTGCGAGTCCACCGTGAGCCCCTCTTCCTTTCCCCTCACCTCTCTCTCTCGCGCGTGCCCTGTAGCCGCTGCCCCGCGAGCGCCCGAAGCCGCCGTCCGCCATGGCCGGCGAGCTCCGTGCCCCCGAGCACCTCCGCCTCGCGTAGTAGCTCGACGTGCTCCTGCTGCCTCGTAGCTACCGCCTGTGCCCTCCGTTCGCTCGAACGCGAGCTGCAGCCCCATGCCCGCGCTATCCCGAACTCCGGTCGCCGCCCAAGTGGTCGCCGCCGGTGATATAGACCATCTCCGGTGAAACAGAGGGCGCCACTGGATGCGCGCGAGCCCGGGCTTCGCGTAGGTGCTCTCCGCCGCGCGATTGGTCGCCGGAGCGACGATTCCACAGCCCTCCATCGCGTTCAGGCCTCGCCGGCGACTAATCGCCGGCGGGGTTGACTTGTTTGACCTGGGATTTGACCCCCCAGGGTCGCTGACTAGTGGGGCTAGGCCCTGCTAATTTTAGTTTAAAAAAATAACTAAACCTAATTAGCCACTAACACTGACCAGTGGGCCCGACCCCCCTAATCTGTTAATTAAGTTAATCTAACCCTGTTTAACCCCCTGTCACTGATGTGTGGACCCCACACGTCAGGTTTGACCCCAGTCAGCCGCAGTTGACTGCTGACGTCATGCTTACTCAATGCTGACGCAATATATATTTTCTGGAATTAAAATAATTCAGGAAATTCCAGAAATTGATTTAAACTTCAAAAATTCATATCAATTCAACCGTAGCTCAGATTTAAATAATTTATATATGAAAAATTATCAGAAAAATGCAATCTTTCCATCTGTACTAGTTTCATGCATGACAAACCAACTTATACATGCTGAATATGGGAAAACACATTATGGCATATATAAGAGCTTACTTTGGAGATGCATTTGAGCTTATGGTTCAAATGGACTTCAAACCAAATGAGTACTAGTTGCATTAGCACAATCAGCATCACATCTTCATGCCATGTTCATGCATCATTGTGTTGCATATGCTTGTGTTTTGATTGTTGGCACCGTTCCTTCTCGATAGGTCCTGCTCCGGAGTCCGTTCCAGAGTGCCTGTCTATGAAGCAGTGCCTTCCTTGTTGATCTACCAGGCAAGCAAACACCCTTGTTCATTTCGATAAAACCCTACTCTCTCGCTCCTGCTCTCAGTTATTGCATTAGAACAACAACGATTCATCTGCTACTTTGTGCTGCGGTAGTTGAACCCATTCCTCTGCATGACCTGTCATTGCCACAGTAAATAGTTGAAACCCACTAGCATGTGTAGGAGTTGATTGAAGCCATTGTTGTGTCCCTACCATGCTATGCCTGCTATTGCTTAGAGTTGTGTCAGGTCTGGTTCATTGGGAATGAATTGGAGTGTTACGATATGTTCTGATGCTGAGAGTGAAGTGTGTGAACACGATTTGGTAAAGGTAGCGGTGAGAGGCCATGTAGGAGTACATGGTGGGTTGTCTCACTGGAACCGTCCTTAAGCACTGAGTTCTGTGTATGTTGTCCAATGACTCGATACTACCACACATTGGGTTCCGGTAACTCGACCCCTCTCGACTTATTAACCAACTTGGTCTCTGTCCAGGAGTCGCAACTAGTTTCTGGTGTTTGTAGGTAGTGCTATTTTTCTACCAAGTGGCACCCGGCAGGGTGGGCTTGGGACAGACTAGGCACACGTGGCACGGTGTACCGAGTGGCACCCGGATGGTGGGCTCGGGAACCCTGCTCACATCGTTTGGGGCCGTGAGCGACACCCCGGCCGGATCTCCTTGCGGATGGAACCCGAATAGGCGATAAACCTGGACTAGAGTCTTGTGTGGTTAGTCAGGTCGTGGCCGACACCCTTGCCAGGCTTCCGCTTGAAGGTTGCCGAGATACATGACGTGTACATGGCGGTCAGTGGCGAGAGCGTGTGTGAAGAAGTACACCCCTGCAGGGTTAACATGATCTATTCGAATAGCCGGGTCCGCGGTTATGGACTTCTTGGATGCTTACATGGTACATAGACAACTTGAAGTGGATACTCTAAAATGCTCAAGACAAGTGTGAGTGCTATGGATGGCCTTCTCGTAGGGAGACGGGAATGAACCCATAGTAGTGTATTGTGTGGTGATTAGTGGACTCGTGTGCGCCATATCACCTCAAGAGTTTCTGGTAGTTGTAGAACAGGATAGCCACAGAGTCAAAGCTGGCTTGCTGCAACTAAACCCCACATTACCCTCTTGATACAAATGCATGTATGATAGGATCTGATGTAAGTCTTGCTGAGTACCTTTGTACTCATGTTGCTTTATTTATGTTTTTGCAGCGGAGACTTCGGTCTTAATAGTGTTCTCATGGACTTCGACTAGTAGCTTGTACCTCAGCTACGATCTTGATCGGACGTTATAGATAGTCAGGCTTTCAGCCTTTTTCATTTATAGATGTCTGTACTCAGACATGTAATGCTTCCGTTTGTTGCTTGATTGCTCTGAATGTTGGGTCATGTGACCCCTGTTTGTAATAAATGCTATGATGGCTCTTCTGAGCCTTTATCTATATGATTGTTAAGTTATGCTGTGATGCCATGTTGTACAGCACATACTTGCATGTTATGCGTACGTGTAATGTGTATTGCTATGTGTGGGATCTGACTATCTAGTTGTTTATTCTTAGTAGCCTCTCTTACCGGGAAATGTCTCCTAGTGCTTCCACTGAGCCCTGGTAGCTTGCTACTGCTCCGGAACACTTAGGCTGGCCGGCATGTGTCCTTCTTCGATCCTGTGTCTATCCCTTCGGGGAAATGTCACGCGATGAATACAGGAGTCCTGTTAGCCCGCTATAGCCCGGTTGACCGGAGTCCTGTTAGCCGAGTGCTACAGCCTGGATTCACTCGCTGATGACCGACACGTTCGATGCTGGGTCATGGATGCCTGTCCCTGTAAGTTAGTGCCACTTTGGGTTTACGACTAGCCATGTCAGCCCGGGCTCTTTATCATATGGATGCTAGCGACACCATCATATACGTGTGCCAAAAGACGCAAACGGTCCCGGGCAGAGGTAAGGCGACACCCGTGGGGATACCATGCGTGAGGCCGCAAAGTGATATGAGGTGTTACATGCTAGATCGATGTGGCATTGAGTCGGGGTCCTGACAGAGCTGGTATCAGAGCCTGACTGCCTGTAGGATTACCAAGCCAAACTGGTCGAAGTTGAGTCTAGAAATTCTTTAGCTATATAAGGGAATTGATTGTGGGAAGGAACGTAAGGCTCTTTTTACTCCTTTACCTCATGGCCTTCTGATCTGAGTCATCCTATCTTTCCTACGGGGTTAAGGAACTAGGCTTTCTCTTCCGTCTATCAGGATCACGTGTTACTACTCCGTAGTCCCATAGGATTGGTTGATCAGAGTCATACCCCAGTTTTCGAGTATTTCTGGTGTAGTCTGTTTAGTATGATCTCAGAACCTTGAGTGATGATGATGAGTATGTTACCACCCCATTTTTAGTAGGATGTCTCATTCTGAGCATTTTACTGCCGTTATGCTGCCGGAATTTCCCTAGGAATTCGAGAGATACTAATTTCTTTGTCCTACATTCTACAGTCTATAGTTGATGCTGACTCCGTCCCTGGTTTCGTTTCTCAGGATGTCATCAGCTAAGCGAAGCTCCGTTGCTCGTAGCCAGAACCACAGAGATGGTAGGGGTGAGGATCCTCCCGATCAACCTTCGTTGACAGAGTTCATGTTAGAAATGGAGAGGAACAAGCGTGAGTCTAACCAATTGTTGGCACGTATCGAGGAGAACACCGCACATCAGTCCAACAAGTCTGCGACCATTCATGACTTCATTCGCTTGCACCCACCTACCTTTCATCATTCCATCGAGCCACTCGATGCAGATGACTGGCTCCGTAGCATCACTCATAAGCTGCGTTCCACGAGCGTAGCTGAAAGTGACAAGGTCACCTATGCCACATATCACCTGGAAGGTCCTGCTAGTCTTTGGTGGCAGAACTATGAGGCTATGCTTCCAGCTGGCCAGATTCCTACTTGGAGGGATTTTATTGAGGCTTTTCACGAGCATCACATTCCTGAAGCCCTCATTGATCGCAAGAGAGAAGAGTTATGTAGTCTCACCCAGAGTAAGATGGTTGTTGATGCTTATAGTAGAGAGTTTGAGAACCTCGCCCGTTATGCCACAGAAGAAGTGTCCACGGACGCCAAGAAGCAAGCTAGGTTCCGGAAGGGTCTCAACCCCAAGTTGCGTCGTGATCTCCACCTACATCATTGTGATACATTCCAAGCCCTTGTGAACAAGGCCATCAATGCAGAGACAACTCAACTCACTTACGAGGAGTCTCGTAAGCACACCCGGGATTTGGGATCTTCTTCCGGTTCTAGTTCTCAAAAGCGCCGGATTTGGGCTTCGAATTCCGCTCTTCCTTCCGGATATACACCGAGGCCATTCCATGTGGTGCCTCCCCCAGCTCAGTCGTATGTTCCACCCAGGCCTACTGGTAGACCCCTTGTCAGTGTGGGTCCACGTCCAACCTCAGGGACTTGCTTCACATGCGGGAAGCCAGGGCACTATGCACGTGACTGCTCTCAGACTAGTTATGCTCCACCCCAGCCCGAGAAGACTGTTGGCTGTGTTAAGCCATCACGCAAGATGATCAGTGTTAAGTCAGCCCCCACTGAACGTGGACGTGTGCATCACGTCTCAGCCAAAGACGCTCATGATGATCCGGATGTCGTTCTTGGTACACTCCTTGTCAATTGTCACCCAGCATCAGTTCTATTCGATACTGGAGCATCTCACTCCTTCATTTCTGAAAGCTACGCTAACTTGCACAACATGTCATTTTGTGATATGCCAACTCCGCTAGTCGTCCAAACTCCTGGATCCAAATGGCAAACCTCTAGTGTAAGCCATGGTAACGAAATCCTTGTTGACAGACTTGTATTCCTTGCATCACTTGTAGCCCTCAAGTCCTCAGATATTAACATCATCTTGGGTATGGACTGGATGACAGCTCATCATGCCAAGATTGATTGTTACACCAGATCTGTTCAGCTTACACACCCATCTGGCAAGATAGTCACTGTCTCCACTGGAGTTGCAAAGCGTTAGCTCTATTCTCTTAATGCCAGCCCTCTTCCAGACCTTGAAGATATCCTGGTAGTCCGTGACTTTCCGAATGTCTTTCCAGAGGAACTGCCAGGTGTTCCACCTGACAGAGATGTAGAGTTCGTCATAGATCTTATTCCAGGAACAGCTCCAATCTCTAGGAGACCTTACAAGATGGCACCCTTAGAACTAGCCGAGCTTAAGAAACAACTCGATGAGTCCTTGCAAAAGGGTTTCATCCGTCCTAGTTCTTCTCCTTGGGCTTTCCCCGTCCTCTTCGTCAAGAAGAAGGATGGTACGGACCGGATGGTTGTAGATTATCGTCCCGTTAACTTGGTCACGATAAAGAACAAGTATCCGCTCCCCAGGATCAACGATCTGTATGATCAGCTCGCTAGATCCTCAGTCTTCTCCAAGATGGATTTGAGGATAGGATACCACCAAATTAAGATCAGAAACGGGGACATTCCCAAGACAGCTTTTGTCACTCGTTATGGCCAGTACGAGTACACCATCATGTCCTTCGGCCTAACCAACGCCCCAGCCACATTCTCCCGCTTGATGAACTCGATCTTCATGGAGTACTTAGATAAGTTCGTCGTGGTTTACCTCGATGATATTCTTATTTACTCGAAGAACAAGGAAGAGCATGCCGAACATCTTAGACTTGTGTTAGAAAAACTCAGAGAGCACCGCCTTTATGCCAAGTTCTCCAAGTGTGAATTTTGGTTGCCAGAAGTGACCTACCTAGGCCACGTAATCTCTGGTAAGGGCATTGCTGTCAATCCCGAGAGAGTTCAGGTTGTTCTCGATTGGACTCCACCTGAGACCGTTAAACAAGTTAGGAGTTTCCTTGCTCTAGCCAGCTATTGTCGCTGCTTTGTTGAAAATTTCTCCAAAGTAGCCAAACCCCTCACGGAACTTCTCAAGAAAGATAAAAAGTTCGAGTGGTCCCCATAGTGTGAGTACAGTTTTCATGAACTGAAAAGACGCCTGACTTCTGCTCCCATACTTGTGCCACCGGATTTCACTAAAGACTTTATTATCTACTGCGACGCCTCACGACAGGGACTAGGTTGCATTCTTATGCAGGATCGTCATGTGATTGCCTATGCATCTCGACAGTTGCATCCACATGAGGAGAATTATCCTACACATGATCTAGAGCTTGCAGCCGTAGTCTATGCACTGAAGACCTGGCGACATTACCTCCTTGGTAAACGTTGCGAGATCTACACCGATCACCAGAGTCTCAAGTATATCTTCACCCAACCGGACCTGGACCTTAGGCAAAGACGTTGGTTGGAGTTAATCATAGATTATGATCTAGGGATTACCTACACCCCAGGCAAAGCCAATGTCATGGCTGATGCTCTAAGCCGTAAATCCTATTGCAACAATCTCATGTTGCAGCAAGGCCAACCACTTCTCCATGAGGAATTCTGTAAGCTTAACCTTCACATGGCTCCTCATGGATTCCTTTCTACCTTGGTGGCGAAACCTACCCTTGTGGATCTTATCATAGAAGCCCAGAAGCATGATACAGGGATTACCCGGATCAAGAGAAACATTAAGAAGGGAGTTGGTGGATGTTTCTCTATGGATGATCGTGGTGTTGTTTTCTTTGAGAATCGCTTGGTGGTTCCCAAGAAGCAACATCTTCGGCAGCTGATTCTTAAGGAGGCGCATGAATCTCCTCTCACGATTCATCCCGGTAGTACTAAGATGTATCAGGACCTATGCCAGAGGTTCTGGTGGACTAGGATGAAGAGAGAAATTGCTGAGTTCATTGCTAAATGTGACGTTTGTCGTCGCGTTAAGGCAGAGCATCAAAGGCCTGCTGGCACCCTTCAGCCTTTAGCTATTCCTGAGTGGAAATGGGATAAAGTTGGTATGGACTTCATCACCGGCTTTCCCAGGACCAAGAAAGGGAATAACGCTATCTTCGTAGTCGTTGATCGTCTTTCCAAAGTGGCTCACTTCCTTCCTGTTCGAGAAAATATCACTGCTAGTCAGCTTGCTGACTTATACGTTTCTCGAATAGTATCACTCCATGGTGTTCCAATAGAGATCAATTCAGACCGTGGCAGTCTTTTCACTTCTCATTTCTGGGAGAGTTTCCAAACTGCCATGGGAACCCATCTTTCCTTCAGTACCGCTTTCCACCCTCAGTCGAGTGGTCAGGTGGAACGGGTCAACCAAATTCTCGAAGACATGCTTAGAGCTTGCGTTATCTCATTCGGTATGGATTGGGAGAAATGTCTTCCTTTTGCCGAGTTTGCTTATAACAATAGCTATCAATCCAGCCTCAAGAAAGCTCCTTTTGAGGTTCTCTATGGACGGAGATGTCGAACACCTTTGAACTGGTCAGAAACCGGTGAAAGACAATTCTTTGGACCGGACATGATCCAGGAGGCAGAAGAGCAAGTTCGCATCATTCGTGAGAATTTGAAAACAGCTCAGTCTCGTCAAAAAAGCCAGTACGATCGTCATCATAAGGATATGACTTATGAAATTGGCGACCAAGCTTACCTTCGGGTTACTCCTTTGAAGGGTACCCATCGTTTCGGTATCAAGGGCAAGTTGGCTCCTCGTTACATTGGTCCTTTTCGTATTCTCGCTAAACGAGGAGAGGTTGCCTACCAATTGGAACTACCCCCACATCTTTCTCGAGTTCATGATGTCTTCCACGTCTCTCAACTCAGGCGTTGCTTCTCGGATCCCATCCGCGGAGTGGACCACGAAACGCTTGATCTCCAAGATAACCTCACATACCGAGAGTACCCGGTTCACATTCTTGATCAAGCCGAGCGTGTTACCCGACGTCAGAACATCAAGTTTCTCAAAGTTTAGTGGTCTCATCATTCCGAGAGAGAAGCTACTTGGGAGCAAGAAGATCGTCTTCGACTGGAGTACCCCTCTTTCTTTTCGTCGACCCCTGAATCTCGGGATGAGATTTTTTCAAGTGGAGGCGAGTTGTCACATCCCTAGTCTGGTATGACCTAGACTAGCTAGTCATTTGTGCATCATATTTAAATTTTCATTTAAATTTGAAATGAGGATTGGTGGAACCCTCAGAATCATTTTTGAAAATGACCCAAATAAAAATTTCTCCAAAAGGGTCCAAGAAATGCTCATGTTGCTCTCTGAAAATATTGGACAGAGATAAAAATCAAACCAATATTTTTAAGAGCTCATAGGTATTTATTTTGGGCATTTGGAATTAATGCATAAATATTTGCATTGGAAAAATATTAGTTATATATATTAATATATGTCCAAAAATTATGCCATTTATAAAGGAGCTCTGGAATAATATTGTTAGCTCCTGCAAAAATTGGCATAAGGTAATAAATTGATTTAGTATTATTACTAAATCAAAACAAATGTCAGAAAATTTAGAAAAAGAAATAAAACAGGAAAAACCTTACCTGGGCTTCTGCCTGGCGCCTCTGGCCCAGCAGCAGCAGGCCGGCCCAGCCAGCAGGCGGCCCAGCCCGCCTCCTCCTCTGTCGTCTTCGTCCTCGACAGAGGGAGGGGAGCGTGCCCGGCGCGCGCGCGCGCCACCGCGCCACGCCACCAGCCTCTCTGCCTGCCTGCCCTCTCCCCTCCTCGTCCGGATGCCCCGGAGACGCCACGCAGCCACCCCGACCTCTCTCGCACTCTCCCTCGCCCTCCTCCTCCCCCCTGCTCTCTCCCTCGCACACCCGAGCACCATCGCCGCCGCCGCTCGCCGTTGCCGTGGCCACCGGCCTCCCCTCGCCTCCCCGACACGCTTCCCAGCTCCGCCACGACCCCCTCTACCTCCTCGTCAAGCCACGCACCTCCGGACGCGCTCCATCGCCGACGCCGTTGTCTTCTTCACCACCGACGCCGGAGATCGACCTCGCCGCCATCGCCGTCGATTCGCCGAACGCAGGACGTCCCCGAGCACACCGGCCTGCTCTGCGAGTCCACCGTGAGCCCCTCTTCCTTTCCCCTCACCTCTCTCTCTCTCGCGTGCCCTGTAGCCGCTGCCCCGCGAGCGCCCGAAGCCGCCGTCGGCCATGGCCGGCGAGCTCCGTGCCCCCGAGCACCTCCGCCTCGCGTAGTAGCTCGACGTGCTCCTGCTGCCTCGTAGCTACCGCCTGTGCCCTCCGTTCGCTCGAACGCGAGCTGCAGCCCCACGCCCGCGCTATCCCGAACTCCGGTCACTGCCCAAGTGGTCGCCGCCGGCGATATAGACCATCTCCGGTGAAACAGAGGGCGCCACTGGATGCGCGCGAGCCCGGGCTTCGCGTAGGTGCTCTCCGCCGCGCGATTGGTCGCCGGAGCGACGATTCCGCAGCCCTCCATCGCGTTCAGGCCTCGCCGGCGACTAACCGCCGGCGGGTTTGACTTGTTTGACCTGGGATTTGACCCCCCAGGGTCGCTGACTAGTGGGGCCAGGCCCTGCTAATTTTAGTTAAAAAAATAACTAAACCTAATTAGCCACTAACACTGACCAGTGGGCCCGACCCCCCCTAATCTGTTAATTAAGTTAATCTAACCCTGTTTAACCCCCTGTCACTGACGTGTGGACCCCACACGTCAGGTTTGGCCCCAGTCAGCCGCAGTTGACTGCTGACATCATGCTTACTCAATGCTGACGCAATATATATTTTCTGGAATTAAAATAATTCAGGAAATTCCAGAAATTGATTTAAACTTCAAAAATTCATATCAATTCAACCGTAGCTCAGATTTAAATAATTTATATATGAAAAATTATCAGAAAAATGCAATCTTTCCATATGTACTAGTTTCATGCATGACAAACCAATTTATACATGCTGAATATGGTAAAACACATTATGGCATATATACGAGCTTACTTTGGAGATGCATTTGAGCTTATGGTTCAAATGGACTTCAAACCAAATGAGTACTAGTTGCATTAGCATAATCAGCATCACATCTTCATGCCATGTTCATGCATCATTGTGTTGCATATGCTTGTGTTTTGATTGTTGGCACCGTTCCTTCTCGATAGGTCCTGCTCCGGAGTCCGTTCCAGAGTGCCTGTCTATGAAGCAGTGCCTTCCTTGTTGATCTACCAGGCAAGCAAACCCCCTTGTTCATTTTGATAAAACCCTACTCTCTCGCTCCTACTCTCAGTTATTGCATTAGAACAACAACGATTCATCTGCTACTTTGTGCTGCGGTAGTTGAACCCATTCCTCCGCATGACCTGTCATTGCCACAGTAAATAGTTGAAACCCACTAGCATGTGTAGGAGTTGATTGAAGCCATTGTTGTGTCCCTACCATGCTATGCCTGCTATTGCTTAGAGTTGTGTCAGGTCTGGTTCATTGGGAATGAATTGGAGTGTTACGATATGTTCTGATGCTGAGAGTGAAGTGTGTGAACACGATTTGGTAAAGGTAGCGGTGAGAGGCCATGTAGGAGTACATGGTGGGTTGTCTCACTGGAACCGTCCTTAAGCACTGAGTTCTGTGTATGTTGTCCAATGACTCGATACTACCACACATTGGGTTCCGGTAACTCGACCCCTCTCGACTTATTAACCAACTTGGTCTCTGTCCAGGAGCCGCAACTAGTTTCTGGTGTTTGTAGGTAGTGCTATTTTTCTACCAAGTGGCACCCGGCAGGGTGGGCTTGGGACAGACTAGGCACACGTGCCACGGTGTACCGAGTGGCACCCGGATGGTGGGCTCGGGAACCCTCCTCACATCGTTTGGGGCCGTGAGCGACACCCCGACCGGATCTCCTTGCGGATGGAACCCGAATAGGAGATAAACCTGGACTAGAGTCTTGTGTGGTTAGTCAGGTCGTGGCCGACACCCTTGCCAGGCTTTCGCTTGAAGGTTGCCGAGATACATGATGTGTACATGGCGGTAAGTGGCGAGAGCGTGTGTGAAGAAGTACACCCCTGCAGGGTTAACATGATCTATTCGAATAGCCGGGTCCGCGGTTATGGACTTCTTGGATGCTTACATGGTACATAGACAACTTGAAGTGGATACTCTAAAATGCTCAAGACAAGTGTGAGTGCTATGGATGGCCTTCTCGTAGGGAGACGGGAATGAACCCATAGTTGTGTATTGTGTGGTGATTAGTGGACTCGTGTGCGCCATATCACCTCAAGAGTTTCTGGTAGTCGTAGAACAGGATAGCCATAGAGTCAAAGCTGGCTTGCTGCAACTAAACCCCACATTACCCTCTTGATACAAATGCATGTATGATAGGATCTGATGTAAGTCTTGCTGAGTACCTTTGTACTCATGTTGCTTTATTTATGTTTTTGCAGCGGAGACTTCGGTCTTAATAGTGTTCTCATGGACTTCGACTAGTAGCTTGTACCTCAGCTACGATCTTGATCGGATGTTGTAGATAGTCAGGCTTTCAGCCTTTTTCATTTATAGATGTCTGTACTCAGACATGTAATGCTTCCGTTTGTTGCTTGATTGCTCTGAATGTTGGGTCATGTGACCCCTGTTTGTAATAAATGCTATGATGGCTCTTCTGAGCCTTTATCTATATGATTGTTAAGTTATGCTGTGATGCCATGTTGTACAGCACATACTTGCATGTTATGCGTATGTGTAATGTGTATTGCTATGTGTGGGATCTGACTATCTAGTTGTTTATTCTTAGTAGCCTCTCTTACCGGGAAATGTCTCCTAGTGCTTCCACTGAGCCCTGGTAGCTTGCTACTTCTCCGGAACACTTAGGCTGGCCGGCATGTGTCCTTCTTCGATCCTGTGTCTATCCCTTCGGGGAAATGTCACGCGATGAATACAGGAGTCCTGTTAGCCCACTACAGCCCGGTTCACCGGAGTCCTGTTAGCCCAGTGCTACAGCCTGGATTCACTCGCTGATGACCGACACGTTCGATGCTGGGTCATGGATGCCTGTCCCTGTAAGTTAGTGCCACTTTGGGTTTACGACTAGCCATGTCAGCCCGGGCTCTTTATCATATGGATGCTAGCGACACCATCATATACGTGTGCCAAAAGACGCAAACAGTCCCGGGCAGAGGTAAGGCGACACCCGTGGGGATACCGTGCGTGAGGCCGCAAAGTGATATGAGGTGTTACATGCTAGATCGATGTGGCATTGAGTCGGGGTCCTGACAAACCTCGTCTGCGTCATCGCCGGCGGCGAGGAACTGTCGGCTCCGACAGCCAGGGTGGTTAGAAGGCGCGGACGGGCACGGGGAGAGAGGGGAAATGGACAGGGGCTCACGGTGATTTCGAAGAGAAGGTCGGCGTGCTCGGGGAGGCGGTGGAGACGGCGAATCGACGGCGGCGGTGGTCGGAGCCCGAGGTGGAAGACGACGGTGATGGCGATGTTCCAGGCCCTCCCGGCTTGCGTGGCTCATCGAAGATGAAGAAGACAACATGGCGGAGCTTCTGGGCGCGTCGGGATTGCGTGGGGTGGCCAGTGGCCGCGGCTATGGCGAACGGCGGCGACGGCTGCGCTCGGGGCTCACAGGGAAGAGAGGGAAAGAGAGAGCCAGAGGAGGGGGAGCGGTCCAGAGGGAGTGAGAAGGGTCGGGGGGGTTGCGTGGCATCGTGGACGGGGTCCAGGGCGACGA
Organism: Triticum dicoccoides; assembly: GCF_002162155.2. Classification (NCBI taxonomy): domain Eukaryota; kingdom Viridiplantae; phylum Streptophyta; class Magnoliopsida; order Poales; family Poaceae; genus Triticum; species Triticum dicoccoides. The sequence continues at coordinate 307,520,396 of NC_041383.1, read as the reverse complement.
GGGGAAGGCGGCAAGCAAGAGGTGGCCGGGGCATCGCCAGCGCTCGCCACCGAGCTGCTTCGGGACGAGGGGAGGAAGACGACAGGAGGAGGAAGCGGCGGTGGCCGTGCTGGGCCGGTTGGTGGCGCCAGGTAAGTGGCTGGGCTGCTGGTGGGCTACCAGGTAAGTCTTCTGGTCTTTTTTTAATTTTTCTTCTGTTTTGTTTTCTATCTAATTGCCACTGAATTCAAATTCAAACAAATTTGAAAACAGTGCCAAAACTCCCCTGGATAATTTTATGTCACTTAAGGTCTACTCCTCATAAACATAAAATATCTCAGGGCATTTGAAAATATATTCATTATATATTATGAATATAACTCCAAATTCAAATAAAATATTGATTTAAAATCAGAGCCCAAATAATTCCTTAGAAATGTCCCAAAATTTTGGTTTGATTTATAACTCTTGCCAAAATTGTCAGAGCTATTTCTAGGGCATTTGGGATTTACTGATTGCAATTTTAAGGTTTCTTGCCCCTTTATTAAAATGATTTCCGAGGCTTTCAATTTCCTCATTTCAACTTTCGGAATATAGACATGATGCACACATGAAGCTAGCCTAGAGCATTACCAGAAGCTAGGGATGTGACATCCAATGAGTGTATGGCACCCTACAAAAGAAGAGAAGAATCACCTAATAGGGGAAGTAGAAGAGAAGAATCACCACCAAGAGAGAAGAGGAGTAGAGATGATCGTTATGAACGACGAACATCTCGGAGAAGCAAGGATTCGGAAAGGAAGGACAAGTCATCAAGGAGCTACACAAAACAAAGACATCAAGCTCATGTTGGTGAATGGGTATCCGGCTCCGACTCTGACAATCACGCCGAGAGAAGCTATCACTCCGACTCCGAATATACTCAAGATGAAGGTGTTGCCGGTCTAGCACTTGTGTCAACCAACTCCTACGACAAATTTGATTCACCAAATGAAGGACTGGGAAGATGCTTCATGGCTAAAGGCCCAAAGGTATCACACCCCGAGTATGTTGATTTCAATAGTGATGAAGATGACTTGTTAGGTGATGATGATTTACTTGTTGACAACTCTAGTGATGAATACTATGATGAAACGTCAATTAATCATGCTAATCAAGATAAAACGAATGACAATGATAAGGAGAAGATTGAGCTTCTAACTAAAGAACTAAACACTGTTAAGTTAGCTCATGAAACTATCTTAGAAGATCATAGAGAACTTTTAAGGACTCATGAGAAGTTATGCTTTGAAAAGCTCAACCTTGAGCAAGAGCATGAGTTCTTAAAGGCAATCAATGATGATCTTCATAAGAAAAGTTCTTCTTACATTGCCAAGCGTTTACTCTTATCCACTTACATGCCTCAAGTCAAGTCTAGTAACAAGAACAAGAAAGATTCTTCCTCTAGTAGTAACCATAATCATGCTAAATCCAATATTGTTGCTTCTATTAGTTCCCTTGATTCCACTAATGATTCTCTTAGCCAAGTTACACTTGAGCAAGAAAATAGCTTATTGAAGGGAATTATAGAGAAAGGTGTTTACAAGAGCCTTGCCGAAAGGTGTTTACAAGAGCAATTCGAGGAAATTGTACGCAAGCAAGGAAGGCACCGGAAGAACCAAGGTGTTGGTTTTGAACGAAAGTTCAATGCCAATGGAGTTGAGTGGGAAGAAGATCAATACCCCAAGACGAAGTTTGTTCTTCAACAAGAGAAGTGTGATCCTACTTCCTTCAAAGGGACACAAGCCCAAGATGATCTTCCACCACAAGACCACAAGCAAAAAGGCAAGAACAAGCTTCAAGAGGAGATTGATGCATTTGAAGAAGCTCCTAAGGCCTTGGTTAAGTGGGTTCCCAAGACTACATCAAGTTCTACTTCATCAAGTACAACTACAACTCCAAGGATTCCCATCAAGATGATGTGGATCCTAAAGAAGAAGAACTAGAGAGTTCTTGAGGGTAACTCCGCCAACATATTTCACTCATATCATTTTTGCAATAACAAGTGAAATCAACTTCCACATCTTGCACTAGTTCAAGGAATCACAAACCCTCTTGTTGGTAAGACAAGGGACAAGGTAACCTAATGCTTTCATAGACATCATCTTGTGTGTGCATCACTCTATGTCTATGGATATCCTTGTTTGTTCCTTGTGGGACTAACCCGTGTAGGTATTCAAAGTGCAACTCACTCCAAAGGATTGCTCCAAATGACCTACATCAACTTTGAGCATCCACATCTTCAACATCTACATGAAGTCATCATCGACAAAACCCAAGGTTAGTTCATCCCTCTTAAGGGGGGATCTCACATCTAGGGGGAGCTTTACTCTAAGAATTGAGTCAAAGCAACTCTAATGGTGTGAACACATCAATGCATTATGTAATAGTGGTAACCCCACTTGAGCTTAAACGATGAGTATGACCCATGATCAAATGTTCTCATTTGACTCCTAAGTCAATATACTCATATATAGATGACCTAGTCATCGCCAATTGCTTGATATATGCTAGAATTGGTTGTGCATGCTTTGCCACATATTTCATTTGCCATTTTATTGTGTTATCATGTTGGTTGCATATTCTACTCATTCAAGGACATCCACTTGTTGTTTTGATTGAATGGTCTCTTTTCTTTTGCCAAGTGGATGGACAAGAATGCCTAAGAATCTTCTCTAGCTATCTATGATTTTCTTGTCTCAAATTCTATACATGCTACATCACAAAATTTGATCAAGTTAGATTCGAACCACTCTGTGTGAGGAGCACTCGGAGTCCCCGATTCGTCATAGACTTAAACTTCCAAAACTTCTTTGTGCGTTTCGGTCTGACCGATTTCTCCATTTCGGTCATACCGAGATCACTAAGTCGATCTAGGTTTTCAATCTCGGTGCAACCGATTTGAAATTTTTAGTCACACCGAGTTGCGGTAACTGCTTGCAGTTATGCATCTCGGTGCCACCGAGTTGTTCCACTCGGTCACACCGATAGGGTCAGGCTATATATATCCACGGGCCAAATTTTGGAAATTTCTCTGAACTCTTTCGCCCGCGCTCAGCCTGTGCTGCCTCCCCTGGGTCTCCGGATCATCCTCCTCGTCGTCAGCTGCCTCCCGCCGCTGGTATCTGCCGCCGTCAATGGAATTCGACTCCGCTGTTGCCACCGTAGCAAGTCCATCGCTGAACTAGGGTATGGAGTTGATCTTTGTGCTACTCCGAACTCCAAATATCTAGCACATTGTGTTGTCATTAATCTTGCCACGGTTGAGACCATCTTATCCACCGAAAACACTCTGTAGATTAGAGATGAACTGAAAATTTAGGGTTAGGTTTCCGCTGAAACCATCTCGGACCAACCGAGTTGTAGAACTCGGTACCACCGATTCGGCTAAGGCCATTGCACATGTGATTCTCAGTCTGGACGAGAATTGCAAATCGGTGTGACCGAGTTCCGGACTTTGTGAAACCCTAGCAGTCTCGGTGCCACCAAACTGTGACTCGGTCTGACCGAGTGCACTAGTTTAGGTTCCAAAAGCTGCGTCGGTATCACCGACTCTACAAATCAGTAGATCTGAAATGCTTTCTGTGGAAAACTAAAACTAAGTTTTTGACTCATTCTTTTGCAAAAACCTGTGTATTTTGTGATGCTCATATATTCTACCTCATCTATATCTATTCACAGGGTCTGCTGTCAGTGTTTGCAATATGTCTGATCAGAGTGACGGTCAGAACAAGTCAGAGGAGCAGGTTCAGGTGAGTGAGGGCACTAGTCCCTCTAGCAGCTATGATGAGGGTAGCAGGAGCACACCCAACAACTTAACCAAGGCAGCCACCAGAGCAAGAAAAAAGAAAACCTCAGACTCTGAGGATGAAGACTATGTGGCTGTTGAGGATGAGCCACTTCCAAGAAGAAGGTGCTCAAGAAAGAGTATGGCACATCTGCTGCCACTAAGCCAGGAATGCAGAAGAAGGCACCTGCAAGAAGGATTCCCACTTCCAACCCCAAAAAGGTTGCCACTGGAGAAACCATGAAATTCACCCTTGAGTCAGAAGATGAAGCTGTTGGCCAAGACAATAAGAAGAGAGTTAGAACCACTACTGCCAAGGTACTTGGCAAGCCCTCTATGAGGAGAGACTCAGAAGAGGAAGAAGAGGAAGAGATTGCTGCACCAGCACCCAAAGCTCAAAAGCTTATGGGTGATGCCATCAGGTCAGGGGCTGCTTCATCAAGGCCCAAAGAAGCTCCCAAAGCAGCAGCTCCAAAGCCCAAATCTGCACCCAAGAGGAAAACGAGGAGCATTCCTGCTGCAGAGAAGAACAAGGCCCCAATGCCTGAAGTTGTTGTTGAAGAAGAAGATGATGAGGAACATGTCTTGAGAAAGCTGAAGCCCAAAATTCTAGATCACAATGATGTTCATCCTGTAGGTGAGGATATGAAGCTGAGGAAGGATGCAGGTCTCAGGCAGTGGAGGATGACTGATCCCTACGCAGTCAGGAGGAGAACTACTGTGGACTACAGGTTCCATACAAAGGAACAGAATGACTTCTATGAGACAGTGCTGCTTGACAAGAAGCCAATTGTTTGTGACATGAGATGGGTGGACTGGAAATACATCAGGGCCAATGAAGAACATTATCCAGGAGTCTATGGCACTTTCCATGCTTGTGGAGTAGATGAATTTGTTGGGCAGAAGCTCACAAAGTGGAACGATGAGCTCATTATGCAGTTCTACTCCACATCTCACTTCTACCTAGATGGAAGGATCATCTGGATGTCTGAAGGTACAAGGTACCAATCATCAGTTGACGAATGGGCAAAGTTGATCAATGCACCTAAGGAAAATGAGGATGACTTGGATGTTTATGCCAAGAATAAGAAGGATCATAACTCCATGGCACACATGTACAGAGAGATCCCAAAGGCTGCTATTGAGACACACAAGTTTGGCTCAGTACATTACCTTCTGTCAGGACTGCCAACAATCAACTGGATCCTCAGGCACACTCTTTTGCCTAAATCTGGAGATCACAAGATGATCAGAGGCCATGCCATCAACCTACTTCACATATTTGATGTGCCTCAAAAGTTCAAGGTGATGAGCCTCATAGTGGAAACTATCAAGAGGACTGCTGCAGATCAGAAGAGAAGTTGTGGATATGCCCCATACATCTAGGAGCTCATCAACTCCAAGATGGGAACATGCACATACCTCTTGGAAAAGGATCACATGCCTATATATCTAGATTTTGAGGACAACACGGTGGTCATGGATGAAGATGAACCATCTTCTGTGCAAGCACAAGCAAAGAGGGAGAAGGCTAGAACTGAAAAGTCTACCAAGATGCCAACCATTGATGAGGCATCTCAGTATTTCTTAAAGAGCAAGTAGGATCAGCTTGGCTACTTGATTGCCTCCACTCTGAGGATTGTGAAGGGACTGGCCACCCTGACTCAAAACCAGGAGAGCCTGGAGAGAATCATGGAGCAAAAGTTCTATGACTTGGATGTGAAGGTTACTGAGATACAGTCAGTTGCTGAGCAACTTCAGGATGACATGCAGGAGAGGAAGGGCAAGACTACTACTGATGCTTTTGCCAGAGTGCCCAGGAGCGAGACATCAGCTGCAGTGCCAGTTCCAGACACCAGAGCCACTTCATCTGCACCAGCTACAGCTTCTGTGCAACCACCTCCGGCACCTACTCCTCCAGCACCATCCACATCTACGGAAGTCTTTGTTCAAGGAGCCATCTCTACACCACCACCTGAAGATCAAGCCTGAGAGACTATTTAGTTCTATGCATTTTATATGAACTTCTTGGTAACTTGTTTCCAAAGGGGGAGAAAAATGTATAGATCATAGGCTTTGAGAGAGAGTGTTGCTTTTTATTCTCTCTTGTTTTGGTGGTTGAACTTTACTTGCTTGTTTGAGATACTTTATGCATTTGTGAGATACTTGGATGATCATGTGTTTGATCATATGCTACCTTAATGCTTGTTGGATGACATTATCCTTTTATCCCTATATGATCATTCACTTTGCTTGGTGATGAGTGCATGTATTTAACTATTATCATTTTGAGCGCTCCACCCAGATGTATGTGACATGGAAGAGTAACCCATGAGCCTAACTCTTTGTGCATTTGTAGTCCAAAGCAAATCTTAAACTATGCACAAATTTAGGGGGAGCTCTTTCCTATCACATACTTCTCAAAGCGACAATGTTTTTCACTCTTATTATCATTTGTCGAAGCTTTGATCTATATGTTGTCATGAATTACCAAAAAGGGGGAGATTGAAAGTGCAACTACCCCTAGGTGGTTTTGGTAATTCCTAACAACATATAGCTCATTGAGCTAATGCTATTTCAAGATAAATATTTCAGGAAAGCTCAATGATTGGCATGGCATGGATGAGAAAAGTGGATCCCTCAAAATGCTAAGGACAAACGGATTGGCTCAAGATCAAAGCTAAAGACTCTACATTTTATATTTTAGTGATCCAAGATCACATTGAGTCTATAGGAAAAGCCAATACTATCAAGGAGGGATGAGGTGTTGATTAATGGCTTACTTGCTCAAAGTGCTTAGTGATATGATCCAAAGCCCTCAACTACTTTCTCGCATCCACACATGACCTAAACCAAATGTCAAACTCGGCCTTACCGATTCTTTCTATCCGGCGCCACCGGGTTCAGATGTCATAGCCACTGCCACAAACCCTAGGCAAATCGGTCCCACCGATAGGGATCTCGGTCTCACCGAGATGGGATTGTAATCTCTCTGTTTCCCTTCGTAATGTTTCGGTACTACCGAAATGAGCGAACCGGTCCCACTGAGTTTACCTGACCAACTCTCTGGTTAGCCTATTACCAAAATAGGTCCCACTGAGTTTGTGTAATCGGTCTCACCAAGATTACATTATGCCATAACCCTAATCATATCGGTCCTACCGATTTGCATGTCGGTCCCACCGAAAATCCTAATGGTCACTAGATTTGCTGAATCAGTCCGACCGAGTTTCTGAATTCGGTCCCACCGAGTTTGGTAAGTTGTGTGTAACGGTTAGATTTTGTGTGGAGGCTATATATACCCCTCCACCTCCTCTTCATTCATGGAGAGAGCCATCAGAACGAACCTACACTTCCAGCATACATATTCTGAGAGAGAACCACCTACACTTGTGTTGAGGCCAAGATATTCCATTCCTACCATATGAATCTTGATCTCTAGCCTTACCCAAGTTTTTTTCCACTCAAATCTTCTTTCCACCAAATCCAAATCCTGTAAGAGAGAGTTGAGTGTTGGGGAGACTATCATTTGAAGCACAAGAGCAAGGAGTTCATCATCAACACATAATTTGTTACTTCTTGGAGAGTGGTGTCTCCTAGATTGGCTAGGTGTCACTTGGGAGAGTCCGACAAGATTGTGGAGTTGAACCAAGGAGTTTGTAAGGGAAAGGAGATCGCCTACTTCGTGAAGATCTACCGCTAGTGAGTCAAGTCCTTCGTGGGCAACGAACATGGTGGGATAGACAAGGTTACTTCTTCGTGGACCCTTCGTGGGTCGAGCCCTCCGTGGACTCGTGCAACCATTACCCTTCATGGGTTGAAGTCTCCATCAACGTGGATGTACGATAGCACCACCTATCGGAACTAAGACAAAAACATCCGTTTCTCCAATTGTGTTTGAATTCTCCAAACCCTCCCTTTACATTCTTGCAAGTTGCATGCTTTACTTTCTGCTGCTCATATACTCTTTGCATGCTTGCTTGAATTGTATTAAGATTGCTTGACTTGTTCTAAGTTAGTTAAAATCTGCCAAAGACTAAAATTGGGAAAAGTATAAGTTTTTATTTGGTCAAGTAGTCTAATCACCCCCCCTCTAGACATACTTTCGATCCTACAGTCTTAGGTCCTGAGGATGCAGCTGGCCGCGCTACACCACTCCGCGGACGCATCGCGGCACCCCGTGCATCCTCGACAAGCCGGTTGTTGGGGTGTGTTTGGATTGTGGCCAAAGTGCACCTTACCAAAATTTTGGTCATGACCCAAAGATTGGTCTTTGTTTGGATGGTTGCCATTTTTTTGGCATGCCAATGAACTCTAGCCAACTCTAGTTCATTTTTCTTGCCAATGTCGGCCAAATCATGGGCAACCAAAACCTCAACCAAAATTTTGGCTACCCAATGCTTTGATGGGGAAACCTTGGGCACAAACGAAACATACTGTTGGTCATGCCACAGCACTAACGCCACTCTCGGCACACTGAAACCAACCGTGTCTAGCAACGATGAGCCTGTCGCTCACCGCGGTAGCCGTGTCCAGAGGCGGTGCTGGAGCTGCGCCACATTGTTTCCCCCCACGATCCACATGAACAGTTGCCGGTGGTGAGGAGGTCGTGGGCCAGCTCCTCCATTGGACTAGTCTGCGCTACTCGTCTCGATAGGTGTGCCCCACATGTCAGTTTCCCTGTTTTCCCGGCCATATTCGAGCGTACGTGCTCCGTGTTGCGCATTAGGCCTTTCACTATGTAGGCCAAGCGAGACAACTTATTGTTTATTTGGCGTTTGCTTATTTCTCATTCCTCTCCAACCCTCTTCTCCATCGATCATGTCGCCCTCCGGTCGAGTCCATCCTCCCACATGCCTGATTTGAACATTTTGCCGAGTATCATTCGCATGTGGACCTAGACCATGCTTGTATTTCCAATGTTGTAGTTTGTCCGACATGAATACAAACAAATGGTTCGTTGAAATTTTCACGTTGCCTCCACTACGTGTCGCTTTGCGTCTTAGGTTTGACATTCCATTCGGTTCATGCCCCGACACATGTTGACGAGAGCGATTGATGTTCAGAGATCAATTGCGTGTCGTGCAAGGAGATAAAGATTTGGTCTATTTCTATGATAGAAATGACCCACGGGGGTGAGGGAGTCCAGGATTAGGGGGTCCTCGGACAGCTGGACTATCTGCTTATGCCGGACTGTTGGACTATGAAGATACAAGACTGAAGACTTCGTCCCGTGTCCGGGTGGGACTTTCCTTTGCATGGAAGGCAAGCTTGGCAATTCAGATATGTAGATTTCCTTCTCTGTAACTGACTCTGTGTAACCCTAGCCCCCTCCGGTGTCTATATAAACCAGAGGGTTTAGTCCGTAGGACGACAAAAATCATAATCGTAGGCTAGCTTCTAGGGTTTAGCCTCCACGATCCCGTGGTAGACCAACTCTTGTAATACTCATATCATCAAGATCAATCAAACAGGAAGTAGGGTATTACCTCCATAGAGAGGGCCCGAACCTGGGTAAACATTGTGTCCCCCGCCTCCTGTTACCATTAGCCTTAGAAGCACAGTTTGGGACCCCCTACCCGAGATCCGCCGGTTTTGACACTGACATTGGTGCATTCATTGAGAGTCCCACTATGTCGTCACCATAAGGCTTGATGGCTCTCTCAAGCATCCACAACGATGCGCTCCAGGGTGAGGTTTTCCTCCACGGACAGATCTTCGTATTCAGCGGCTTTGCACTGCGGGCCAACTCGCTTGGCCATCTAGAGCAGATCGATAGCTACACCCCTGGCCATCAGGTCAGGTTCGGAAGCCTGAATTACACTGCCGACATCCGCGGAGACATGATCTTTGACGGATTCGAGCCCATGACAGGTGCGCCCTACAGTCGCGATGAGCATGACTTAGATCTGCCATCGGACGCTGTTCAGGAGATCACGCCTACAGCTGCCCCGGCTTTAAATCCGGAGCAGATCGCGCCATCCGAGGATGGGTGTATAAAACCCGCCATGGAGGCCGCACACTCAGCGGCGATAGAGCCGAACACATATCTCACTTCCAAGGAGATCTGTGTCTTCGGACCCTCGCACTCGTCTCCGGCCATAGGCTCTGAACCGCGTGCATCCGTGCCCATCGGACCTGACTTGGCACCGATCATGGAGTTTAGCTCCGCGGATATCTTACAGCACTCGCCCTTGGGCGACATGCTAAACTCATTAAAATCTCTCTCCCTGTCAGGAGACTCTTGGCCGAACTATGTCCGACTCGAGTGGGAAGCGGACGACGAAGGAATTCGTTACCCAACCACCACCCACTTAATAGTCATTGTCGATGACTTAACTAACATGCTTGATTTCGACTCCGAAGACATCAACGGTATGGACGACGATGCCGGAGAAGAACAGGAACCACCACCCACAGGGCGCTGGACAGCCACCTCGTCATACGACATATATATGGTGGACACACCCAAATAAAACAATGGCGAGGATCAAAAGGATGCAACAGAGGGTGACCCTCTTGAGAAGCAACCAAAGCGCCGACTGCTACGTCTTGAGCTTGCGTTGGTTTTCCTTGAAGACAAAAGGGTGATGGAGCAATAGTAGCGTAAGTATTTCCCTCAGTTTTTGAGAAGCAAGGTATCAATCCAGTAGGAGGCTCCTCAAAAGTCCCACGCACCTACACAAACAAACAAGAACTCGCACCCAACGCAATAAAGGGGTTGTCAATCCATTCACGACCACTTGCGAAAGTGAGATCTGATAGACATAATATGACAAGATAAATATGTTTTTGGTATTTTATAATATAGATTGGAAAAGTAAAGATGCAAATAAAAGTAGATTGGAAGCTTATATGATAAGATATAGACCCGGGGGCCATATGTTTCACTGGTGGCTTCTCTCAAGATAGCATAAGTATTATGGTGGGTGAACAAATTACTGTCGAGCAATTGATAGAAAAGCGAATAATTATGAGATTATCTAGGCATGATCATGTATATAGGCATCACATCCGTGACAAGTAGACCGACTCCTGCCTGCATCTACTACTATTACTCCACACATCGACCGCTATCCAGCATGCATCTAGAGTATTAAGTTCATAAAGAATAGAGTAACGCATTAAGAAAGATGACACGATGTAGATGGATAAACTCATGCAATGTGATATAAACCCCATCTTTTTATCCTCGATGGCAACAATACAATATGTGCCTTGCTGCCCCTGCTGTCACTGGGAAAGGACACCGCAAGATTGAACACAAAGCTAAGCACTTCTCCCATTGCAAGAAAGATCAATCTAGTAGGCCAAACCAAGCTGATAATTCGAATAGACATGCAAAGATAACTTAATCACACATAAAATAATTCAGAGGAGATTCAAATATTTCCCATAGATAAACTTGATCATAAACCCACAATTCATCAGATCTCGACAAACACACCGCAAAAAGAGTTACATCGAATAGATCTCCAAGAAGATCGAGGAGAACATGGTATTGAGATTCAAAGAGAGAGAAGAAGCCATCTAGCTAATAACTATGGACCCGAAGGTCTGTGGTAAACTACTCACAACTCATGGGAGAGGCTATGGTGTCGATGTAGAAGCCCTCCATGGTCGGTTTCCCCTTCGGCTGAGCGCCGGCAAAGTCTCCAAGATGGGATCTCACGGATACAGAAGATTACGACGGTGGAAATAGTTCTTCGTGGTCGCTTGTCAGGACCCCGACTCGATGTCACATCGATCTAGCCGGTAACACCTCATATCACTTTGCGGCCTCACGCACGGAATCCCCACGGGTGTCGCCTTACCTTTGCCCGGGACCGTTTGCGCCTTTTGGCTCACGTATATGATAGTGTCGCTAGCATCCATATGATAAAGAGCCCGGGCTGACATGACTAGTCGTAAACCCAAAGTGGCACAGACTTACAGGGACAGGCATCCATGACCCAGCTTCGAACGTGTCGGTCATCAGCAAGTGGGTCCGGGCTGTAGCACTGGGCTAGCAGGACTCCGGTAAACCGGGCTGTAGCGGGCTAGCAGGACTCCGGTACTCAAAGCGTGACATTTCCCCGAAGGGACAGACACAGGAACGAAGAAGGACACATGCCGGCCAGCCTAAGTGTTCCAGAGCAGTAGCAAGCTACCATGGCTCAGCGGTAACACTAGGAGACATTTCCCGGTAAGAGAGGCTACTAAAGATAAACAACTAGATAGTCAGATCCCACACATACCAAGCATTTCAATCATACACACAATATGCTCGATATGTGCAAATACAACGAAGCATCACAACATGACTCTATGACACAAGTACTTTATTTAAGGCTCAGGGAGCCATACATAACATACACAAAGGTACGGGTCTCACGACCCAACATACAAGTCATACAGTCATACAAACCAGCAGCGGAAGTAACTTGTCTGAGTACAGACAACTAGTAAAATAAAAGAGGCTTGGAAAGCCTAACTATACTACGTGGTCCTTCACAAGCTCAGGGTCACCACCTGGGTCTTTAGCCTACTCGTTGATGTCAACGTCTACATAGAACCCATCAGAAGGGGTTGCAGCGTCTTCTGTAAAATGCAGATTATAGCAACATGAGTACAAAGGTACTCAGCAAGACTTACATCAGATCCTACATACATGCATTTTATCAAGAAGGGTTGGTGGAGTTATTGCAGCAAGCCAGCTTTGACTCTTGGCTAGACTATCCTACGATACTCCAACTTGAAATGGTTTTGCGCACACGAGTCCACTACTCACCACTTCAATACACTACCGAGGATCCACCTCCGTCTTCCTACGGAAGAGCCATCCTCGGCACTCACACTTATCTTGAGGCTTTTAGTAGTTTCCGTTTACTTGTCTATGAACTGTATAGGCAACCAAGTAGTCCTTTACCGCGGACGCGGCTATTCGAATAGATCATGTTAACCCTGCAGGGGTGTACTTCTTCATACACGCTCTCACCACTTACCGTCGTTTACACGACATGTACTCGGCAACCTTCAAGCGGAAGCCCAACGTGGGTGTCGGCCACGACCTACCTAATCACCTAAGCCTCCAGTCCAGGTTTATCGCCTATCCAGGTTCCATCCGCAGGGAGTCCGGCCGAGGTTTCCCATACGGCCCCGAACGATGTGAACAGGGTTCCCGAGATACCTAACGGGTATTCGGTACACCGTGCCACGTACCTACCGCATCACAGCCCACCCCTACAGTCAGCGCTGTCCACGGCCTCTAGTAGGCTACAAACACCAGAAACTACTTGCAACTCCTGGACGGAGAACTAGGGTGAATAAGAAGCCGAGAGGGTCCATTGGTTTCGGGCCCAATGCATGGTAGTAGCTGATTCTTAAATCACACATACAGATCTCAGTGCTTAAGGTCGGCTTCAATGAAACAACCCACCATGTACTCCTACATGGCCTCTCATCGATACCTTTACCAAATCGTGTTCACCACACCACTCTCATTACTGACATAAACATTTCACTCTAGCCCATCACCCAGATGAACCAGACCTGACACGACTCTAAGCATAGCAGGCATAGCAAGGTAGGAACAACACATACATATGGCTCAATCAACTCCTACACATGCTAGTGGGTTTCATCTAGTTACTGTGGCAATGACAGGTTATGCAGAGGAAATGGGTTCAACTACCGTAGCACACAGCAGTTTGAAACGCGTTGTATTAATGCAGTAAAAGAGAGCAGGAACGAGAACATGGGATTGTATCGATATGATCAAATGGTTGGTTGCTTGCCTGAGGGTTCGATGCACTGATACGGTTCTTCGTTAGGGTAATCACGGTACTCCTCGGAGGCAGAACCTGTCGCAAGGACACCGATACACAACCATCACCAAACAATGTGCAACAATATGATGCATGCATGAAACATGGCAATATGAGTGTGTTGGGCTAATGCAACTAAAACCAGAGGGGTTTGAGCAAATTTGAATCAAAGATTCAAATTTTCAAACTCAAACATGGCCCTTTAAGGTGCTTTTCCTTGTTCTGTTTAAAACATCAATTTAACTTGTTTGATCATGCATGAGAATAGTACAGATGGATAGATTGGATTTTTCTGATCATTTTTCATATATAATTTGTCCAATTTGGAGTTACAGAATAAAAGTTATGAATTTTTGAAGTTTAAATAATATTCTGGAATTTCCTGATTTAATTTAAATCCAGAAATATGATTATTGCGCCAGCATGACGTCAGCATGACGTCAGTGGTCAACTGTGGCTGGCTGAGGTCAAACCTGAATTGTGGGGCCCACACGTCAGTGACAGGGGGGTTAAACAGAGTTAAATTAATTCTAATTACTAATTAGGGGCGCTGGGGCCCACTGGTCAGTGTCAGGGGGTTAACTAACAGTGGTTAGCGCTAATCCTAATTAGCTACAGGGCTGGGCCCACCTGTCAGGGACTCAGGGGGGGTCCTGCCGTGGTCAAAGTGGGTCAAACCCACCGGCGACGTGACGCCGGCGAGGCCCGAGACGGCGGCGCGATGCGGGATCGCGCTACAGGGCACGGGCGAGGCTGTGCTTGGGCTCGTTGGAGAGCCCTTGCTCCCGCGCGTCGAACGGTGGTGGTGGCCGGGCCTGAGGTGGCCGGAGTCGTCGACGGCGAGCTCGTGAGCGGCGGCCGGAGTTCGGGTGCGGTCGGAGTCGGCGTTGCAGGGGGTTTGGGAAGGTGTTGGTGCGTGCTGCGTGCTCCTAGTGAGGCGTGGAGCACGATAGTGTGCTCGGTTGGGCGCTACGGTGACCGTGGCCACGACGGCGACATCGCCGGCGGCGTGGAGCTCTCAGCCAAGGTGGGGCTAAGGCCTAGAGGTCGAAAGAGACCCGGGAAGAAGGGGGAAACGACTCGGGGGCTCACCGCGGTTGCAGTGGGCGTCGAAGCGGGCTCGGGGACGCGCTGGAGACGGCGAATTCGTCGGCGACGGTGGTCGGAGCCCGAAGAGGGGAACGGCGGCGTGACGGCGATGCAGAGCTTCCGGAGACCCGTGGAGCGGTGGGGAGGAAGAGGAGGTCGAGGCGGAGCTCCTGAGCTAGTCGGGGGAGCGAGGGGTGGCCGGAGTCGGCTGCTATGGCGAACGGCGGCGACGGTGGTGTTCGGCCGTGTGAGAGAGAGAGCGAGGGAGAGGAGGGGAGAGCCGGGGGAGAGTGAGAGAGAGCAGGGGGGAGGCGTGGCGTCGTCCAGGGGCATCGAGGCGAGGAGGGGAGGGCAGGCAGGCAGGGAGAGAGGTGGCGTGGCGCGGTGGCGCGCGCGCGCGCCGGCCACACTCCCCTCCCTCTGTCGGGACGAAGACGACAGAGGAGGGAAGCGGGCTGGGCCGCCTGCTGGCTGGGCCGGCCAGCTGGCTGGGCTGCACAGGGAGGAGCCCAGGTAAGCTTCTCCCTTTTTTTTTCTGTTTTTCTAATTTCTGACATTTGTTCTGATTTAAATAATACATTAAATCATTTATTTAACTTATGCCAATTTTTGCAGGGGCTAGATATATTATTCCAGAGCTCCTTTAGAAATGGCATAATATTTGGACCATATTTCATATATATAGAAATATATTTCCAATGCAAATATTTATGCATTAATTCCAAATGCCCAAAATAAATGTCCATGAGCCACTAAAAATATTGGTTTGATTTTTATCTCTGTCCAATATTTTCAGAGAGCAACATGAGCATTTTCTTGGACCCTTTTGGAGAAATTTTTATTTGGGTCATTTTCAAAATGATTCTGAGGGTTTCACAGATCCCCATTTCAAGTTAAATGGAATTTTAAACATGATGCACACACTCTAATGCATGACTAGCTAGGGTGTGACAACTCACCCCCACTCAAAAGAATCTCGTCCCGAGATTTGGGTTCCTCCGGAAAGAAGGCGGGGTACTCGAGTCGAAGACGATCCTCCCTTTCCCAAGTTGCTTCATCCTCAGAATGGTGCGACCATTGTACTTTGAGGAACTTGATGTTCTGACGTCGAGTGGTACGTTCGGCCTGATCGAGGATACGAATGGGGTACTCTCGATATGTAAGATTATCCTGGAGATCAAGCGTTTCGTGGTCCACTCCACGGATAGGATCCGAGAAGCAACGCCTGAGTTGAGAAACGTGGAAGACATCGTGGACCCTGGAGAGGTGCGGAGGTAGTTCCAACTGGTAGGCAACTTCCCCTCGTTTGGCGAGAATGCGAAAAGGTCCAATGTAACGAGGAGCCAATTTGCCTTTGATACCGAAACGATGGGTTCCCTTCAGAGGGGTGACCCGAAGATAAGCCTTCTCGTCAACCTCGAAAGTCATAGCCTTATGTTTTCGGTCATATTGACTCTTTTGACGAGATTGGGCTGTTTTCAACTTTTCACGAACGATGCGAACTTGTTCTTCGGCTTCCTGAATCATATCCGGGCCAAAGAATTGTCTTTCCCCGGTCTCTGACCAGTTAAGGGGTGTTCGACACCGTCGTCCATAGAGAACTTCAAAAGGGGCTTTACCCAAGCTAGATTGATAGCTGTTGTTGTAAGCGAATTCGGCAAATGGAAGGCATTTTTCCCAGTCCATTCCGAATGAGATAACAGAGGCTCGAAGCATGTCTTCTAGAATCTGGTTGACACGTTCCACTTGACCACTCGACTGAGGGTGGAAGGCGGTGCTAAAGGAGAGACGGGTTCCCATAGCATTTTGGAAACTTTCCCAAAATCGAGAGGTGAAAAGACTTCCTCGATCCGAGTTGATTTCCAAAGGAACACCATGGAGGGACACTATTCGGGAGATGTATAAGTCTGCCAGCTGACTAGCGGTTATACTCTCACGAACAGGTAGGAAATGAGCTACTTTGGAAAGACGATCGACAACGACGAAGATAGCATTATTCCCTCTCTTGGTCCTGGGAAAACCGGTAATGAAATCCATACCAATTTTATCCCATTTCCATTCAGGAATAGCTAAGGGTTGAAGGGTGCCAGCAGGCCGTTGGTGCTCTGCTTTTACACGACGACAGACGTCGGAATTTGCAATATACTGAGCAATTTCTCTCTTCATCCTAGTCCACCAGAACCTCTGGCGTAGGTCCTGATACATCTTAGTGCTACCGGGATGAATGGTGAGAGGAGATTCATGAGCTTCCTTAAGGATCAAACGCCTCAGGTTTCGCACTTTGGGAACCACTAGTCGATTTCCGAAGTATACGACCCCTTGATCGTTAATGGAGAAGCAATTCGCAATTCCTTTCTGGATGTTTCTTTTGATGCGGGAAATTCCCGGATCTACCTTCTGTGCTTTGATAATCTGATCCGTAATGGTAGGTTTTACCACCAAGGTGGAAAGAAAACCTTGAGGAACAATGTGAAGGTTAAGCTTCCGAAATTCCTCATGGAGAAGCGGTTGACTTTGTTGTAACATCAGGTTGTTACAATAAGATTTACGACTTAGCGCATCAGCCATGACGTTGGCTTTCCCTGGGGTGTAGGTTATTCCTAGGTCGAAGTCTGTGATCAATTCAACCCAGCGTCTTTGCCTGAGATTTAGATCCGGTTGGGTGAAAATGTACTTCAGACTTTGGTGATCAGTGAATATTTCGCAACGATTACCGAGGAGGTAATGTCGCCAGGTCTTAAGTGCATAGACTACGGCTGCAAGCTCTAGATCATGGGTAGGATAATTCTCCTCATGTGGGTGCAATTGCCGTGAAGCGTAGGCAATTACGTGTCGATCTTGCATGAGAATGCAACCTAGTCCTTGTCGCGAGGCGTCGCAGTAGATAACAAAATCCTTAGAGAAGTCTGGCGGTACCAGTACGGGAGCAGAGGTCAGGCGTCTTTTCAGTTCCTGAAAGTTGTGCTCACATTGTGGAGTCCATTCGAACTTCTTATCTTTCTTGAGGAGTTCGGTTAGAGGTTTAGCAACTTTGGAGAAGTTTTCGACAAAGCGACGGCAATAGCTCGCTAAGCCTAGAAAACTCCGAACTTGCTTGACCGATTCAGGTGGAGTCCAATTAAGGACAGCTTGAACTCGCTCAGGGTTAACAGCAATACCTTTACCAGATATTACATGACCCAGATAGGTCACTTCTAACAACCAGAATTCACATTTAGAAAATTTGGCATAAAGGCGATGCTCTCGAAGTTTCTGCAACACTAGCCTTAGATGTTCGGCATGTTCTTCCTCGTTCTTGGAGTAGATGAGTATATCATCGAGGTAAACCACGACGAATTTATCCGAATACTCCATGAAGATTGAGTTCATTAACCGAGAAAAGGTGGCTGGAGCGTTGGTTAAACCGAAGGACATGACGGTGTACTCGTATTGCCCATAACGAGTAACAAAGGCCGTTTTAGGAATGTCCCCGTTTCTGATTTTGATTTGATGGTAGCCCAACCTCAAATCCATCTTGGAGAAGACTGAGGATCCAGCGAGATGATCGTACAGGTCGTTGATCCTGGGAAGTGGATATTTGTTCTTGATTGTGACCAAATTGACAGGTCGGTAATCTACAACCATCCGGTCCGTACCATCCTTCTTTTTGACGAATAGGACGGGGCAAGCCCACGGAGAAGAGCTAGGTCGGATGAAACCCTTTTTCAAGGACTCATCGAGTTGTTTCTTAAGCTCAGCTAGTTCTAGGGGTGCCATCTTATAAGGTCTTCTAGCAATCGGAACGGTTCCTGGAATGAGGTCTATTACGAACTCAACATCCCTGTCAGGTGGAACACCTGGCAATTCCTCTGGAAAGACATCCGGGAAGTCACGGACTACCGGAACGTCCTCAAGGTCTGGCAAAGGGCTGGCGTTAAGAGAATATAATTGTCGCTTGGCTATTCGGGTCAAGACATTGACTATCTTGCCCGAAGGGTGAGTGAGTTGAACAGTCCTAGAGAAGCAATCAATTTTGGCTTGATGAGCTGACATCCAGTCCATACCCAAAATGATATTAATATCTGAAGATTTAAGGGCTATCAAAGACGCGAGGAAAACAAGTCTGTCGACTTGGATTTCATTTCCATGGCTTACTCTAGAAGTTTGCCATTTGGATCCCGGAGTTTGAATTACCATGGAGGTTGGCATATCACCGAATGCGACGTTATGCAAACGAGCATAATTTTCAGATATAAAAGAATGAGAGGCTCCTGTATCGAAAAGAACAGATGCCGGGTGGCAATTGACAAGAAGCGTACCGAGAACGACGTTGGGATCCTCTTGAGCTTCTTCGGCAGAGATACAGTTGACATGGCCACGTGAAGCGGTGACCGGCTTGGCGTGGAATATTTTTCCTGTCGGCTTGCCACGGCCAACAGCTTTAGCAGACTGGTTGGGGTTGGTCTGGGGGCACTCACGCATATAGTGACCAGATTCCCCACACTTGAAACAGGTCACGGAGCTGGTACGTGGAGGAGCATTGTTAGTTGGACCCCCATAGGGCTTGGCTGGAGCAGACTGTTGAACAGGGCGAGGCGCCTGGAAGGATGGCCTCGGTGTGAACCTGGGTGGCAGGGCGGTGTTGGGTACCCACACGCGGCGCTTCTGAGGACCAGCACCAGATGAGGAACCCATATCACGGCCATGCTTGCGTGTTGCGTCATAGTCAGTCTGACCAGTTTCAGCACTGATGGCTTTGTTGACCAGTTTCTGAAAAGATGTGCACTCATGCAGACGGAGGTCACGACGAAGCTCAGGACTAAGTCCCTTACGGAACCTTGCTTGCTTCTTGGCATCAGTAGACACTTCCTCAGTTGCATATCGTGCGAGATTACCAAACTCCTTGCTGTAAGCATCCACAGAAAGTCGGCCTTGGGTGAAACTGCAAAATTCTTCACGTTTACGGTCCATGAGACCCTCCGGAATGTGATGTTCACGGAAAGCCTCACTGAACTCAGCCCAAGTAGTGACATGGCCCGCCGGGCGCATAGCTCCATAATTCTCCCACCATAAACTGGCGGGGCCTTCAAGATGATATGCAGCAAAGGTGACCTTGTCAGCCTCCGCTACCAGCGCGGAACGCAGTTTGTGAGAGCTACTGCGAAGCCAGTCATCAGCGTCGAGAGGCTCAACGGAGTGGTGGAACGTGGGTGGATGTAATTTGATAAAATCACTGAGTGACACCACGTTAGTCCTCTGATGGTGTGCTGTGTTCTGTTCAATACGCTCCAACAAACGGTTAGTCTCCCGCTTGTTTCTCTCAGCTTCCATCATAACCTCGGCTAGTGAAGGAGGATGAGGCAGATTTACATCCCTGGCTTCACTGCCTTCGGCCTGCTCTTGAGAAGCAGGGTTAGCGCGCGTGTTGACCATCCTAGGAAGACAAGACAATGATTTAGTCAGGATGATAAAATTCCGACATAGGGTAAAAATGTAAGGAATAACTCGAGATGCAAGATGATCATCCGTATGACATGGTAGATACAGAAACTGCTGCTTTATTCCATCGTCATACACACCATACATGGTTTAGTACAAGACCAAACAAGTACTATTTCGGTGAAAGAGGATTACATCTCATCGAAGGCATCCCAAGCTCCTATACATTATTTTTCTACACCTCCGGAAAGAGTACAACTAGGTCATATCCCACGAGTCACGCGGGACGATAGACGACACAGCTAGTGCGAACTAGTGATACTACCACTAACTCAGACCGATCCATAGTAGTCCTCGTAGAAGTCACCTCCATAGCCTGGAAGCTCAACATGATCATCCGGAAACAGATGATCTCGCGGAGCTTGTGGAGCATAGGGGCTAGGATGAGGCCTTGGACCAACAGACGGTGGCCTGCGGGGACCGCGAGGTGGGGTGATGCCTCCTACATCACGCCAAACCATCATGTCTGGCAGAGCAGATCTCACAGGATAGAGATCGCGCATATCTGAGAATCCAGCTTGCATCGCCGGTGCAAACCGAGTCAAAGTGGCCCAGTGGTCAGCACGGGTATTGAAGAGCTCTAACCTCAAGGCCCGATTTTCACGGTCCTTATCCTCGAGCATCTCAGCAGTGGTGCGAGTCCGTGAATCCTCCTGGGTGGGGTCAGCATAGATAGCCTGGAGATACCCTTGTGCTCCCGGAAGTGATCCTGGCATATACCGGAAATCAGAGTCCCGAAATATACCAGATCTGACTCGCATAATGGTCATCATAGAGTAGGCGGCGTCCTGCACAGCCATCTCAATAGTAACCCCGAGTCCATAGGAGCAGTGAAGAGGCTCGGTGGATCCAGGATAAGATGGAAATATCCTGACGGTGCAGAGATACTGGCTTTGATTAAAATCTCGGAATTGCTCTTCGACCGTGTACTCAGGATACCAGCGGTATCCAGCCTCAGTCATTACCCTGACCAACTTGGCAGTATGGCCGGGTACATCTAGGCATCGAGTCAGGCGAACCACTTGATTGAGGTCGCGAGTGGCCATCTGAAGGCACAATCATAATGCAAGGGCATTAGAATTCTAGCGAAATTTCGGCAGCATAACAGCTGTAAATGCTCAAGAGGGATTTTGAGACATTTGACAAAGGATTTCATACACACTCAACATCATCATATCAAAGTTCTGAATCCATTCTAGCAACATAATATGGTAGTAGAACTGAACTAGGCTTGTATCCATCAAACTTATAAGGTACTACTGATCAGTAACACGTGATCCTGATAGAGAGAACAGATCCTAATTCCTTATCCCCCGGTAGAAGAATGGACTAACTCAGATCAGAATGTCATAAGGTAAAGAAGTAAAAAGAGCCTTACGTTCCAACCCACAAACAATTCCCCTACATATAACTAAAGAATTTCTAGACTCAACATCGACCAGTTTGGCTTGGAGAACCTACAGGCAGTCCAGCTCTGATGCCAACGCTGTGAGGACCCCGACTCGATGTCACATCGATCTAGCCGGTAACACCTCATATCACTTTGCGGCCTCACGCACGGAATCCCCACGGGTGTCGCCTTACCTTTGCCCGGGACCGTTTGCGCCTTTTGGCTCACGTATATGATAGTGTCGCTAGCATCCATATGATAAAGAGCCCGGGCTGACATGAATAGTCGTAAACCCAAAGTGGCACAGACTTACAGGGACAGGCATCCATGACCCAGCTTCGAACGTGTCGGTCATCAGCAAGTGGGTCCGGGCTGTAGCACTGGGCTAGCAGGACTCCGGTAAACCGGGCTGTAGCGGGCTAGCAGGACTCCGGTACTCAAAGCGTGACATTTCCCCGAAGGGACAGACACAGGAACGAAGAAGGACACATGCCGGCCAGCCTAAGTGTTCCAGAGCAGTAGCAAGCTACCATGGCTCAGCGGTAACACTAGGAGACATTTCCCGGTAAGAGAGGCTACTAAAGATAAACAACTAGATAGTCAGATCCCACACATACCAAGCATTTCAATCATACACACACTATGCTCGATATGTGCAAATACAACGAAGCATCACAACATGACTCTACGACACAAGTACTTTATTTAAGGCTCAGGGAGCCATACATAACATACACAAAGGTACGGGTCTCACGACCCAACATACAAGTCATACAGTCATACAAACCAGCAGCGGAAGTAACTTGTCTGAGTACAGACAACTAGTAAAATAAAAGAGGCTTGGAAAGCCTAACTATACTACGTGGTCCTTCACAAGCTCAGGGTCACCACCTGGGTCTTTAGCCTACTCGTTGATGTCAACGTCTACATAGAACCCATCAGAAGGGGTTGCAGCGTCTTCTGTAAAATGCAGATTATAGCAACATGAGTACAAAGGTACTCAGCAAGACTTACATCAGATCCTACATACATGCATTTTATCAAGATGGGTTGGTGGAGTTATTGCAGCAAGCCAGCTTTGACTCTTGGCTAGACTATCCTACGATACTCCAACTTGAAATGGTTTTGCGCACACGAGTCCACTACTCACCACTTCAATACACTACCGAGGATCCACCTCCGTCTTCCTACGGAAGAGCCATCCTCGGCACTCACACTTATCTTGAGGCTTTTAGCAGTTTCCGTTTACTTGTCTATGAACTGTATAGGCAACCAAGTAGTCCTTTACCGCGGACGCGGCTATTCGAATAGATCATGTTAACCCTGCAGGGGTGTACTTCTTCATACACGCTCTCACCACTTACCGTCGTTTACACGACATGTACTCGACAACCTTCAAGCGGAAGCCCAACGTGGGTGTCGGCCACGACCTACCTAATCACCTAAGCCTCCAGTCCAGGTTTATCGCCTATCGAGGTTCCATCCGCAGGGAGTCCGGCCGAGGTTTCCCATACGGCCCCGAACGATGTGAACAGGGTTCCCGAGATACCTAACGGGTATTCGATACACCGTGCCACGTACCTACCGCATCACAGCCCACCCCTACGGTCAGCGCTGTCCACGGCCTCCAGTAGGCTACAAACACCAGAAACTACTTGCAACTCCTGGACGGAGAACTAGGGTGAATAAGAAGCCGAGAGGGTCCATTGGTTTCGGGCCCAATGCATGGTAGTAGCTGATTCTTAAATCACACATACAGATCTCAGTGCTTAAGGTCGGCTTCAATGAAACAACCCACCATGTACTCCTACATGGCCTCTCATCGATACCTTTACCAAATCGTGTTCACCACACCACTCTCATTACTGACATAATCATTTCACTCTAGCCCATCACCCAGATGAACCAGACCTGACACGACTCTAAGCATAGCAGGCATAGCAAGGTAGGAACAACACATACATATGGCTCAAGCAACTCCTACACATGCTAGTGGGTTTCATCTAGTTACTGTGGCAATGACAGGTCATGCAGAGGAAATGGGTTCAACTACCGTAGCACACAGCAGTTTGAAACGCGTTGTCTTAATGCAGTAAAAGAGAGCAGGAGCGAGAACATGGGATTGTATCGATATGATCAAATGGTTGGTTGCTTGCCTGATGGTTCGATGCACTGATACGGTTCTTCGTTAGAGTAATCACGGTACTCCTCGGAGGCAGAACCTGTCGCAAAGGACACCGATACACAACCATCACCAAACAATGTGCAACAATATGATGCATGCATGAAACATGGCAATATGAGTGTGTTGGGCTAATGCAACTAAAACCAGAAGGGTTTGAACAAATTTGAATCAAAGATTCAAATTTCAAACTCAAACATGGCCCTTTAAAGTGCTTTTCCTTGTTCTGCTTAAAACATCAATTTAACTTGTTTGATCATGCATGAAAATAGTACAGATGGATAGATTGGATTTTTCTGATCATTTTTCATATATAATTTGTCCAATTTGGAGTTACAGAATAAAAGTTATGAATTTTTGAAGTTTAAATAATATTCTGGAATTTCCTGATTTAATTTAAATCCAGAAATATGATTATTGCGCCAGCATGACGTCAGCATGACGTCAGTGGTCAACTGCGGCTGGCTGAGGTCAAACCTGACGTGTGGGGCCCACACGTCAGTGACAGGGGGGTTAAACAGAGTTAAATTAATTCTAATTACTAATTAGGGGCGCTGGGGCCCACTGGTCAGTGTCAGGGGGTTAACTAACAGTGGTTAGCGCTAATCCTAATTAGCTACAGGGCTGGGCCCACCTGTCAGGGACTCAGGGGGGGTCCTGCCGTGGTCAAAGTGGGTCAAACCCACCGGCGACGTGATGCCGGCGAGGCCCGAGACGGCGGCGCGATGCGGGATCGCGCTACAGGGCACGGGCGAGGCTGTGCTTGGGCTCGTTGGAGAGCCCTTGCTCCCGCGCGTCGAACGGTGGTGGTGGCCGGGCCTGAGGTGGCCGGAGTCGTCGACGGCGAGCTCGTGAGCGGCGGCCGGAGTTCGGGTGCGGTCGGAGTCGGCGTTGCAGGGGGTTTGGGAAGGTGGTGGTGCGTGCTGCGTGCTCCTAGTGAGGCGTGGAGCACGATAGTGTGCTCGGTTGGGCGCTACGGTGACCGTGGCCACGACGGCGACATCGCCGGCGGCGTGGAGCTCTCGGCCAAGGTGGGGCTAAGGCCTAGAGGTCGAAAGAGACCCGGGAAGAAGGGGGAAACGACTCGGGGGCTCACCGCGGTTGCAGTGGGCGTCGAAGCGGGCTCGGGGACGCGCTGGAGACGGCGAATTCGTCGGCGACGGTGGTCGGAGCCCGAAGAGGGGAACGGCGGCGTGACGGCGACGCAGAGCTTCCGGAGACCCGTGGAGCGGTGGGGAGGAAGAGGAGGTCGAGGCGGAGCTCCTGAGCTAGTCGGGGGAGCGAGGGGTGGCCGGAGTCGGCTGCTATGGCGAACGGCGGCGACGGTGGTGTTCG
>NC_041383.1:307359105-307494869 GCF_002162155.2 Triticum dicoccoides | reverse complement strand
CCAGCTGGATGGGCTGCACAGGGAGGAGCCCAGGTAAGCTTCTCCCTTTTATTTCTTTTCTGTTTTCTAATTTCTGCCATTTGTTTTGATTTAAATAATATATTAAATCATTTATTTAACTTATGCCAATTTTTGCAGGGGCTAGATATAATATTCCAGAGCTCCTTTAGAAATGGCATAATATTTGGACCATATTTCATATATATAGAAATATATTTCCAATGCAAATATTTATGCCTTAATTCCAAATGCCCAAATCAAATGTCCATGAGCCACTAAAAATATTGGTTTGATTTTTATCTCTGTCCAATATTTTCAGAGAGCAACATGAGCATTTTCTTGGACCCTTTTGGAGAAATTTTTATTTGGATCATTTTCAAAATGATTCTGAGGGTTTCACAGATCCCCATTTCAAGTTTCTGATGAAAGAGTAAACATGATGCAACACTCTAATGCATGACTAGCTAGGGTGTGACATCGCTGCTGATGTTTTCGGGGTACACGGGTATATATAGGAGGAAGAAGTTGGTTGGTGGACGCCTGAGGGGCCCACGAGATAGGGGCGCGCCCAATAGGAGGGGCGCCCTCCACCCTCGTGGATGCCTCCTTTATTTCTTGACTTCCACCCCAAGTCCTCTGG
The DNA here is from genome assembly GCF_002162155.2 of Triticum dicoccoides. NCBI lineage: Eukaryota > Viridiplantae > Streptophyta > Magnoliopsida > Poales > Poaceae > Triticum > Triticum dicoccoides. The sequence continues at coordinate 307,494,229 of NC_041383.1, read as the reverse complement.
ATCACGTTCGTTCCAAAATCACGCTCCCGAAGGTTTCATTCTGTTTGGACTCTGTTTGATATTCTTTCCTTCGAAACACTGAAATAGGCAAAAAAAACAACAATACGGGTTGGGCCTCCGGTTAGTAGGTTAGTCCCACAAATGATATAAAAGTGTAAAGTAAAGCCCGTAAAAATCCAAAACGGGTAATGTAATAGCATGAAACAATCAAAAATTATAGATACGTTGGAGACGTACCAAGCATCCCCAAGCTTACTTCCTGCTCGTCCTCGAGTAGGTAAATGATAAAAACAGAATTTTTTATGTGGAATGCTACCTAGCATAATTCTCAATGTGTTTTTCTTTATTGTGGCATGAATGTTCATATCCAAATGATTCAAAATAAAAGATCATATTGACATAAGAAATAGTAATACTTCAAGCATACTAACCAAAGCAATCATGTCTTCTCAAAATAACATGGCTAAAGAAAGTCCATCCCTACAAAATCATATAGTTAGGTCATGCTTCATTTTCGTCACACAAAAATGCTACCATCTTGCACACCCCGATGAAAAGCCAAGCAATTGTTTCGTACTTAAATAATCTCAAACCATTTCAACTTTCACGCAATACATGAGCGTGAGCCATGGATATAGCACTATGGGTGGAATAGAATATCATGATGGGGATTGTGTGGAGCAGACAAAAAAGGAGAAAGTCTCACATTGACGAGGATAATCAACGGGCTATGAAGATGTCCATCAACTGATGTCAACATGAGGAGTAGGGATTGCCATGCAACAGATGCACTAGAGTTATAAATGTATGAAAGCTCAACAAAAGAAACTAGTGGGTGTGCATCCAACTTGCTTGCTCACGAAGACCTAGGGCATTTTGAGGAAGCCCATCGTAGGAATATACAAGCCAAGTTCTATAATGAAAAATTCCCACTAGTATATGAAAGTGACAACATATGAGACTCTTTATATGAAGAAAATGGTGCTACTTTGAAGCACAAATGTGTCAAAAAGATAGTAACATTGCCCCCTTATTTATTTATTTTTTATTTTTTTGGGCCATTCTTTTTTTTGGCCTTTCTCTGTTTTTTTATTTGGCCTTTCTTGTTTTTGGCCTTTCCTTTTTTTTATTTGGGGACAATGCTCTAATAATGATGATCATCACACTTCTATTTATTTACAACTCATGAATTACAACCCAAAACTAGAACAAGATATGACTCTATATGAATGCCTCCGGTGGTGTACCAGGATGAGCATTGAATCAATAGTGACATGTATGAAAAATTATGCATGGTGGCTTTGCCACAAATACGATGTCAACTACATGATCATGCAAGGCAATATGACAATGATGATGTGTGAGTCATGATGATGAACGAAATGGTGGAAAGTTGCATGGCAATATATCTCAGAATGGCTATAGAAATGCCTTAATAGGTAGGTATGGTGGCTGTTTTGAGGAAGATATAAGGAGGTTTATGTGTGATAGAGTGTATCGTATCACGGGGTTTGGATGCACAGGCGAAGTTTGCACCAACTCTCAAGGTGAGAAAGGGCAATGCACTATACCGAAGAGGCTAGAAATGATGGAAGGGTGAGAGTGTGTATAATCCATGGAATCAACATTAGTCATAAAGAACTCATATACTTATTGCAAAAATATACAAGTCATCAAAAACCAAGCACTACGCGCATGCTCCTTGGGGGATAGATTCATAGGAGAAGACAATCGCTCGTCCCCGACTGCCACTCATAAGGATGCACGATCTAAAGACACCTCATGTTTCAAATTTGTTACACAACTTTCACCATACATGCATGCTACGAGACTTGCTAACTTCAACAAAAGCATTCTTTAAATTCATAATCACCCAACTAGCATGACTCTAATATCACTACCTCCATATCTCAAAACAATTATCAAGTACTCTCTCCTTCCGAAAATACTTGTCATCAAAATGAATAAAAAGAGATGTATCTAGAACTAAAATACGTCTAGATACATCTTCTTTTATCAATTTTGATGACAAGTATTTTCGGACGGAGGGGGTATCAAATTGATCATAGGATCCAATTCACTTCCTATGATAGTTTTTATTATACCCAACTTGGATGCTCCTCATTCTAGGACCAATTTATAACCATAGAAAATACCATTCTGTTCTAAGAGACTCTCAAAATAATATAAGTGAAGCATGAGAGACTAACAATTTCTTCAAAATCAAGCCACCGCCATGCTCTAAAAGATATAAGTGAAGCACTAGAGCAAAAACTTTCTAGCTCAAAAGATATAAGTGAAGCACATAGAGTATTCTAATAAATTCCAATCAGGTGGGTTTCTCCCAAAAGGTGTGTACAGCAAGGATGATTGTGGTAAACTAAAAAGCAAAGACTAATATCATACAAGACGCTCCAAGCAAAACACATATCATGTGGTGAATAAAAATATAACACCAAGTAAAGTTACCGGTAAACGAAGACGAAAGAGGGGATGCCTTCCAGGGCATCCCCAAGCTTAGGATTTTGGCTATTATTGAATATCTTGGGGTGCCTTGGTAATCCCCAATCTTAGGCTCTTGCCACTCCTTATTCCATAGTCCATCAAATCTTTACCCAAAACTTGAAAACTTCACAACACAAAACTCAACAGGAAATCTCATAAGCTCCATTAGTGCAAGAAAGCAAAACCACCACATAAGGTACTGTAATGAACTCATTATTTCTTTATATTGGTGTTAAAACTACTGTATTCCAAGTTCTCTATGGTTCATACCCTTACACACTCGCCATAGATGCATCAAAATAAGCAAACAACACACGAAAAAGCAGAATCTATCAAAAACAGAATAGTCTATAGCAATCTGTAACTCTCGAATACTTCTGGAACTCTAAAAATCCTACCAAAATAAGGAGTCTTGGGAAATTTGTCTATTGATCTACCTCAAAAAGAATCAAGGCAAAATCACGTTCTTGTGAATTACTAAAATTATTTTCGTGCGTGCAAAGTTTCTGTTTTTCAGCAGAATCAAATTAACTATCACCATAGGTTATCCTATAGATTCTACTAGGCACAAACACTAAAAACATAAAAACACATCTAAATAGAAGGTAGATGCAAAATTTATTACTAAACAGAAGCAAAAACAAAAAACAAAAAATAAGATTGGGTTGCCTCCCAACTAGCGCTATCGTTTAACGTCCCTAGCTAGGCATAAAAGCGAGGATAGATCTAAGTAGTGCCATCTTTAATTTTCAGTTTTTTAGTGGAGTCATGCTCGAATCTGGGAGGTTCTTTATGTTTCCCTTCATACTCAGAAATTTTTAGATCTAAAGAATCCAACCGCTTATTGCAAAGAGTAATCAACATATTCATGCATTGAAGATTTCCGCTAACACTCTTAAGAGGTTCAAGAGACTTATGTAAGATTTTTGTTACTTTGCAAATCTTTTCAAACACTTGTGTTTATTCTTGGGTAGGATGTGGACCCCTTTTTTGAGGTAGTGTTCCCACTATTCCCTCTATAATTTCATGCATAATACTCAGATCAATTTCAATAAAATTTCCTTTGGCAATGCAATCCAAGAGTTGTCTATGGGACATATTTAGCCCAACATAAAAATTGTGAAGTAAAATTCTAAAATTCACCTCTAGGGTGCAATTACGATAAAATTCCAGCATCCTATACCAAGCATCTTTTAAGTTTTCTCCTTGCCTTTGCTTGCAGTGAAGAACTTCATACTCGGGAGACATAGGAGCGGATAAAGGACTAGCCATAATGATGAGCAGACAAAAGGCAAGCGAAAGAGAGAGGAGATTGGGAAAGAGAGGGCGAATAAAACGGCAAGGGTGAAGTGGGGGAGGGGAAAATGTGAGGCAAATGGCAAATAATGTAAATGCGAGGGAGATGAGTTTGTGATGGGTACTTGGTATGTCTTGACTTGAGCGAAGACCTCCCCAGCAACGGTGCCAGAAATCCTTCTTGCTACGTCTTGAGCTTGCGTTGGTTTCCTTGAAGAGGAAAGGGTGATGCAGCAATAGTAGCGTAAGTATTTCCCTCAGTTTTTGAGAACCAAGGTATCAATCCAGTAGGAGGCCCCTCAAAAGTCCCACGCACCTACACAAACAAACAAGAACTCGCAACCAACGCAATAAAGGGGTTGTCAATCCCTTCATGGCCACTTGCGAAAGTGAGATCTGATAGAGATAATATGATAAGATAAATATATTTTTGGTATTTTATAATATATATTGGACAAGTAAAGATGCAAATAAAAGTAGATTGGAAGCTTATATGATAAGATATAGACCCGGGGGCCATAGGTTTCACTGGTGGCTTCTCTCAAGATAGCATAACACTACTAGGGAAAAGCCTAGCAGCAGCGCGGGTTTTAGGCCTATCAGTAGCGTGGGCAGGAGCGCTACTGATAAGGCGCTACAGCTAATGCTTAGCAATAGCGCGCCTGGACCCACGCTACTGATAAATTGACTTAGTAGTAGCGCTTCTTCAGAACCGCGCTACTGGTAATTAGTAGTAGCGCTTCTCCTTTCCCGCGCTACTACTATTATTTAGTATTTTGTTTCTTTTTTATTTCATGTTGTATTCATACACCTTTACACAAGTTTTCATACAACAGGAAGTTAGAGATTGTTTAACTCATCATAATGAGTTATTACATCACGGGGAGAAAGAACCGCGGATTATTTTCAAGTGGATGTCCATCCACTTGAAACTAATCCGCGGTTCTTTCACCCAATGATATAATAATATCATCATCATAATATCATTAACAACTTATCATCATAATACATCATTGTCATATAACACCTCCTCAAGATCATCGTTTTCATCATTGACCTCACATAACACCTCCTCAAGATCATCATTATCAACTCTAACACATTACCACATAATAAACATATTGTACCTCATAGGACCTATTACATTCGATTAAGACCTACTACATTTTCTAAGGTAGAATAGCAAAAAACAAGATAGCCCCTGACTCTCCATTATGGAGAATGGAGATTAGCCTGTCTCCAATTCTTGCCTTTCGCTGAATGTTACTTCCAAGAACCTCCTTGCGAATGTCCATACATTTCTTCCATTCTTTGATGAACATGTGTTCACGGGTTTTAGAAATCCGATATGCACAGGTGAGCTCCGTAGATTTACCTGGCAGTATGTTCAGAACTGAGAGGCGACCATGCAGAGACATCAGATGAGGCACACAATCCATCGGGAGTTTCTGTTGAAAAACATAATAATAACTTCGTAGTTAGCAATGATGTACTAGTTTTAGAAGTATGCAAAAGATGCACAGATGTCGTAATAGTAAAAAACCTTACCAGGGTATCTCCAGAGAAGTTACCATGGTTCAACACATGCACTAGTGGCACGTATTCACCATAATTTGGAGGAGTTCGATAATAGTTATTGTAATTCTCAAGAAGAGTACAAAATGCGATCAGATGATTTTTCTCCTTATACGTTAACTCGGTGCCATTGGTGTAGTGGGTTTTATCTACCATCTTCCGCACAATCTTTGAAGAATCAAAATAAGCTGTCAATGGAAATAAGCTATCAACTATTTTGAAATAAACACTATAAATTAGTTAATAACTATGTTTGAGAAACTCACATAGCGGTACAATCGGAAGCGTATCAACAAGGACCCAAATGTCCATATTGTCTTGCTCGATGTCAGGATCACCAAGATCCATGGTGACAATCATACCCTCATAAAAACCATACATTTTGCAAAGTGCTTCCCAATTTTGGCAACCAAAATGGGTTACGCTCTGAGCATTGCACAGATTTACTTCAAAATCCATATCATGATGGGTCCTTAGGTGTATTTTCTTTGTTTTGAAATTTTCATGGTCTTCAAAACCCATCCTCTCCATGACATAGCATCTTGCATGGCATGGGATAAGCTAGTCGAATTGTAAAATATGAAAATTAGACGTTGAAATAGTTGAAGTCATGCTTAATTACGAAAAAAACACTTGTGTTGTTGCGTACCGTTTCACAATCGAAGTTCTCCTCGAGCTTAACGCTGAAGCGCCGATCTTCGTCCAGCCGAACAAACCTGTCGCACATACCTTGATCGTCGTGGCACCAGCTACACTCCCCCGGGAGACTGTCGTCGTCCGAGTACGACATTTCCTACGTTCATAATTCAAAGATTAAACTTGTACATATTCTAGCACAAGTCATGCCAGAATTCACGAAAAAATCCGGCATGACCTTTGCTAAAGAAGGACATATCGAGCGCCTGAAATTTACCGGAACGGAAATTAGTCAACACTTCGGCAAAACATAGGCCACTCGGAGATGTAAACAGAACATGAAGGCCCATGTCGGGGAAACTGATCCACGAACACCTATGGGTCCGGCGGACCGTGGCCCCTTTCGGTTCGGCGGGGGGCGGAGGTCGCGCGAAGAGCGGATCGAGGCGAAGCACACGAGCAGTTTACCCAGCTTCGGGGCTCTCCGGAGAGATAATACTCCTACTGCTGCTTGTCTGATTGTATTCTGTTCTTGCTCGAGAGAGCTAAGTGTTTCCCTGGTTTCCGAATGAGTCGAACCTCCTCTACGTTGCGCATGGGCCTCCTTTTATACGCTAAAGGGGTCACCGATAGGTGGCAACGCAGAGAAGGGTAAAAGTGTAAAAAGAGAGGTGGTTGGTACGGCTACCTGTACAGTGCATCCTACCTAACCCTGACGGCAAGGGACAAGGGCATTAAATGCCCGTCTGTGTCGCCCAAACAGTGCATAAAAGGTACCATCAGGGACGCCACCGCTCGCCACGATGGCAGTCTTGTCAGCTCCGCATGTCACCGCGCACCGCTGGCTGCACAGCCTTCCGCCACGTGCGTCTGGAAAGGCCCCCAGAGCAACACGTTGGTGGATGTGCTGGAGCGTGGGTACAGGGTGGCCGCCTGCCGCGGCAAGCACCTTGCCGCGGCCGTTGTCTTGTCGGGTCCGGAAGCTTGTCGCTCATCGGGCCTCGAGATGCCTTGGTTGGTCTTCTCGGCAAGCTCCTCTTGCCGGGGCCTTGTTGCCTTGCCGGGGCCTTGCCTCCTTGACTTGAATACTTTGTTCTTGAATGGCTCCAAAGGAAACCATGGAGGACCTTGGCGGTGGCCCGGCAAGCCTTGCCGTGGGGCGCTGCAACTGCCCGTGCACAAGTTCGGGGTACTAGGGTACCCCTACTCTAGTACACCGACAGGACCCCCGGGCCTGGGCCACACACTGTGCCGAGCGCTGTTGGGCCAGGCCCAAAACAGGGCACGGGCACACGCGGCCTGGGCCACACCGAATCTTGCTCCGTATCCACCGCGCCCTCCCCTAACGGCACGCGTTGAATGCGGCATCGTGGGAGAGATCGTGGGTGGTTTATTTATTCGGAAGGGCGAAACGTCCGCCCCATCCCTCTTTATAAGCAAAGGAAACAGGGGCAGTTCGCCCACCTCGCCGTCTGTTGCTCCGACTCCAAAAATCTCCGCCGCTCCCCCCATCTTCTCAAAGCCTAAAAAAAGAACAGCGCTCCGCCCCCCATTGCCACCGGCGCAACCAATGCCGCCGATCTCCCTCGCCACCTCCGCCATGGCTCCGAAAGCCGACAAGGGGAAGGGCGTGAAATCGGCCGAGGCGCAACGGCTCGCGGCGCTGCGGAAGGAGCGGGCCGTCTTCTCCCCTCAGCTCGGCGCGAAGGAGCTGAGGGAGTACTTCTATCTCTTCTGGTCGACGGAGACGCGGGCGCATCCGCGCACGAGGGTACTCCCGGCCACCGCTTCGAGATTGGCTCCGAACAGGTACCCCTTTTTCGCGCTGTTCTTCTACTGCGGGCTCTGCCCGCCCTTTTCTGATTTCTTCTGTGACATCATGAACACCTACGGGTTCCGCCTCCTTGACTTCACCCCCAACGCTGTTCTGACCATGGCGGTTTTCGCACATTTGTGCGAAAACTTTGTCGGAGTCCACCCAAATGTAGCCCTTTTACGCCATTTCTTCATGCCTCGGGTCGAGAGAGGAGAGCCGCTTGCCGGAGGGATCGCCTGGATCTCGAGAGTCGGCAAGAAGGAGGCGTATCTAGAGGGTGAGCTCCACAGCAAGTGGGAGGAGTGGAGAGCGGAGTGGTGCTGGATCGTCGAGGAGAACCCGCAGCCATTCACTGCCGTGCGCCAAGCCCCAATAATACGCGGCAACGATTGGAGCAGCGTGGCCCCGGAAGACGACAGGCTGAAGATCGCCACCACCCGAATCCTTCGCCTCAGGCTTGCCGGGCTCACTGTAGGCGCTGTAGGCGCAGACTTTCTTTGCCGCCGCATCGCTCCCCTGCAGGAGAGGGGGAGACCTGCCTGGGAGTTCAAGAACTCGGCGGACATCATGGATGCGATGCTCCTGGAGCTGTTCAAGCGCGACCCACAACACCCATTTACGTTGCCGCGGACTGTTGTTCCGCTGTGCAACCATTCGTCGCTTGATCGGATCCGCGTGATGATGCCGTTGTGCGATTCACACGGAATCGCCCCAACTTGGCAAGAACCTGCGGATGACGTTGTACAAGCGTTCTTCGACGGCTTGGTAGAAGTGCCGGTCCGCACTGATGAGCAGAAGAGCCTCACCCGCGACACCACTGATGATGAGATGCAGCGCATCACCACCAGGCTGGAAGAGGTGGCGGCAGCAGTTGCCGCAGGCGAGTTCGGGTTCACCATGGAGGAGGCAGAGGCAGCAGAGGCGGCAAGCCTTGTCGAGCGCGCGGAGTTTGCTGGCAAGGAAGATCTTGCCATCTCTGAAGCTGAGACGAGCGAGCCTGGCGAGGAAGAGCCCGAACCTTCAGACAGCTTGCAGCAGGCGGAGCCCCCGGCCCCGCCAAGAAGGCGTCTCCGCAAAGCTGCAGACATAGCGGGGCGGCAGACGGGCCAATAGCCGCCAAGCCGCGCGACGCGCTCTACCGCGGCAAGCACCGTTGCCGTGGCAGCGCCTCACGCCGCTGCGGCAACTGGCGCAGGGTGTTCCCGGTCCACCACCACTGCTCCCGCCAAGCGGGCGAGGGAGCCTACTCCTCCGCCTCGCCGCACCGGAGGCGAGCCGGACATTGATCTCTCCCCGCTCAGCTCTGACGACGAAGAAGAAGAGTAAGATCCCCCTGCCGTCCTCGTAGTTCTTCAATTCTTGCTACCTTGTTGCTTTCGTCTTGTTTCTGACTTGTTTCGATCTGGATCCATTCCTTTTCAAGACGCTGGCCCAGAGAGCGGCGAAGAGAGCCAAGGCCCCGGTGATTGTCATCGAAGATGACCCCACCGTGTCAGCAGGTGGTGTGTCTGAGACCACCTTGACGGACCCGGCAGCTACTCCCCAGAGCAGCCCCCAGCGTGAGTACATGGTTTACTTCTCGCTGACAGGCGCTCATGATTGCTCTTTCTTTGCTGATATCTTGCTTGTTGATTTGTGTAGGAGCAGAACAGCCTCTCCAGGAGGGCCCGGAAGCCGCCCCCGAAGCGCCATCTGCTTCAACTACGCCGCCAAGGGAGGAGTCCCCGGCAAGGGAGCGCTCTCCGGCAAGGGAGAACTCCCCGGCAAGGGACAGTTCTCCTGCAAGGGACGGCACCAGTGATCCTCCGGCGGTTGAGACCGCGGCCGCAGATCCTAGTACAGGTAATCTTCTTGCCTGAAAAATTCCCTTGGGTTCTTCTTCTCCTGATTTTCTTCTTACATATTTGCTTCACTTCTCTCCCTTCTTCGTTCTTCAGATCCATCTGCCGCGGAGCCAATGGAGACCGAGGACGCCAGCGAGGGGGGCGCGCGTGGCAGCAACAACGGCGCCGCCGCCAACGAAGAAGGGGCCGGTGCTGATGAGCCCACCAGCGAAGAGGCCGCCAAGGCTGCCGCCGCAGAAGCTGGCGAGGGGTCAGGCGATCATACTGACGGCCCTGAGGCCGCAGGAGCGCCAGGCGCTGCGCCGACCACCGATCCCTCCGCCGCTGCAGCGGAGCCAGGCTCCGAAGAGCCCCAGCCCGTCGCCTACTTGAAGGCCGGCGGCGGTATCTTCATCAAGCTTCCCTGGGCGTCGAGCTCCAGGGCGCCGGTCAAAGGAGAAGCTTTTGACGAGGAGGTGCTCGCCTCCGCCGGGCTGTCGTTGGTCGATGCGCCAAGCAGCCACTACTAGAAATACCACTACTAATGGCGCACCTAATATGGCCATTAATGGCGCATCACTGGTGCGCCATTGATAGCACGCCATTAGTAATTTTTACTAATGGCGCACCACCTGGTGCACCATTAGTATCTGGTATACTAATGGCGCACCACCTGGTGCGCCATTAGTATATGCGAGGGTGCGCCATTAGTATGCCTCCCATGGGGCATGTATACCCAGGTGCTTTGGCATACTAATGGCGCACCACCTCTGGATGCGCCATTAGTAACCGCAGCATACTAATGGCGCACTACCCGGTGATGCGCCATTAGTATGCACTGTCATACTAATGGCGCACTGTCGTGTGATGCGCCATTAGTATGAATATTAGGTTTTTTTTTATTTTTTTATTTTCTGTTTTTTGCACAGGTTACAAAATGTATAATTTGACAAAATATAGACAGCACACATCAACAATAGATTCATCAAATACAATAGAAGATTAGTCTTTGAATACAATTCATCATATTAGTCTCCGAATACAATTCATCATATTAGTCTCCGAATTAAAAAGACCGAACAAAGATAGAACATTATATTACAAGTCTCGAGACCGCGAGTAGCGAGTTTGTTTTCGCATTACAAGTCGATATCGATCATCTAAACTACCATCACATAGAAGAGAGTTGCGGTCATCACGATGAGCATCATCACGATGAAACTCGTCTTCATCCGGTTCCTCCAACGCTCCCTCCCCTCTCCCGCTAGATAGCGGGCGTATCTAGATTCGGCCTCGGCCCTAGTTGTGTACCCTTTGTAACTGTTACCGCTGAATCGGTGAACCTGTCTCCGACACTCCTCCCAGTCATCGTAGACTCCGGGAACCTTACCCTTGTACACGACATACGTCGGCATCGCTATGCACTAGCCAAACGAAACGTTAGTACCAATTCACAGACAATACGTAAGCAATATATAATTATGCAACAGAACGATCGGAAGAGAAAAGCAAGACATTAATAGCATCGATTACATCTAAGTTGAACGACTCTCGAAACCAAAGAGACATACTTCAAGTTCGTTAAAGTTTAATTACAACATGAGCCAATCGATGTTTCAGAACTAGACAACTCGACTCAAGGGACCGGAGCGTGGATGAAGCCGCCGTCTATCGTGGGAGTCATGAAAGAACGGGCGCTGTCATCCTGCATTTGTAGCATTGTGTCGATGTCACTGTTGGACGGTTGATTTCTGAGGTAGAACTGCCCCGAGGTACGAAGGACATCTTGATGGATGATTTCCGCAAACTCCGACTGGATGCGAAAGAATTCTTGTCGGAGGTCCGCGTCCTGGATTGCCGACACGCTCGCGGCCCAATCTTGGAGTTTACTCGGTAGCAGAAGTTGATGATGGTCCCGTACGATCGCCCACATGTGATGGATGGCGTAGTAGGCACCCTTCTGACCGCCAGGCGGCTGCTTGACGCAGCAGAACGTCGTATTGTGGGAGAACACGTGCTTGTCGTACTTACGAATAGGCCTGGTGAAGGTGCCTCCAGATTGGGCGTAGCCGGGGAGAACATCATCAAGAACCTTCTTGACATTTGTGTAGTCTACGTTCGACTGACGGTCCGGGTCGAAATACGTGGCCATGGAATATTTGGGGCTTAGGAGGATGAGCGTGCAACGTGTGTCACTGCAGAAAACACTGAATGTTAAAAGAAAAACGATCGAAAAGTAAGAATTCATATGTTACGGGCCGGTTGAGGGTAGGACTTACTCGGGAAAGTAAGGCACGAGGAAGTTATCCTTATCTTGGTTTGCCAGAATGACGCCTTCGAGGTAAGAACTCGCGACTTGCCGGTCCCCAGCGCTGCCCAAGATCTTGGCAAGCATGTAGAAGGGGTCGACTATCACGATGTCCGGGGTCTTGTCGCGAATGATCCGCATCTCCATACTCAGCGAAAATAGCCGAATGAAGGTGTAGTGCAGCGGATGAAGGTTAAACATAGCAAAGATGTCATCAAACCGCAGGACGATCGTACCCCCGATGTCGCCATCCACAAAGCCCTTGCCCTCTGGCACCTTGGCCACGAAAACCGGGTATGCCACATCCTTCTCTCTGAGACGCCGCTTCTCCAAAGAAAGAACGCTATCGTGCAGACTCCGCATAGCACCGGTTGCAGCATTGAGCATATTTGGTGGTAGCATCGCCCTACCCGCCACATGCACCCTCCTCGAGATATCCTGCGGTGAAGGTGGCCCGTCCTGAGCACGGATCGTACTCGATGCCGGCTGGCTCGCACCCTTCTTAGTCCTTCTTTTGCGTGCCTTCTTCTTCTCCTGTAATGGGACCGAGTTCTGCTCACAGACCGCCTTCTTGAGTGTGTTGGGGCTGATTATATTTCGCACCTCGCCTATCTGAGGCTCGGTGAAGTCGGCAGCTGGAGGCGTCTCCTGAGAGCTGAACGCCAGACGGCGCCTGTTGCAACTTGGCTTCTCCGCGGTATGAGCTAGATCGCACACGTCTTTTGTTGGGTTTGGTTCTTGAGAAGGAGGTCCCATGAAGTCGCCATCGTACCCATGCTCGGCAAAGTACTGATCGACGTTGCCAAATGTATCATCGTCGTCGTCGTCGTCGTTCTGATCCTGTGCCATATGCATGTTTGGATCCAGTGGCATAGGGATGTCCGGCACCGTTACGGCGGTCTTGCCATGGGGCCGACTTGGCGCCGGCATGACTGGCGGTGTTGTCTTTGGGGTGGTGTCCCCCGCCCCCAAACGAATCTGGCTCTTCGGCCAAAGCAGGGGCCAGCTCAGGCAGGCGCTGAGGGTCATCACGTCTTCATCGTCGGCCCCGATGGGTCGAATCGGAGGTAACAAGTCGTCGCAGCCTGGCAGCACCCGAACCAGTTGAACCCTAAACAAGTTGGGTGGCATCTGGGTACCATGGAACAAGGGGTTGCCCGGTTGAACGATTTTGCCCTTGGCGACATCGACCAACTCTTTGTTCATGAAGTGGAGGAGAGTGCACGGAACGTCGGCGGCGCCCTGCGAAAACATGTAGGGCGTCAGGGATGCCCAGTCAAAGGCAAGGAGATGAAGTCCTCGGCCGAGAGAGGCTTAATTAGTTACCGTGATGATGGCGTCGAGCTCGGCTAATGTAGAGGCACCGCCAACGGCGGGTGTGCAGTTGACGGAGGGGCCGCTTGCTGCAGAGGTGCCAGCCGGCGTACACCCGGGTGCATTAAGCTCCCGTGCCGGCGTCGGAGACACCAATGCCGCCTCCGCCAGAGGCACCAATGGCCCCGCCATCGCATTATGCGAGTTGCTGGCCGTGAAGCTAGGAATCGGGGGCGGCCCCTGTTGGCCGCCCGCAATCCACGCACTCAACCCCGAGATCAAGGTAGGCACAAGGGCGGTGATCGTCGCTCCGAGTCGTTGTTCCACTTGCTCTTGGACAATCTCCGGAATCCGCGCCACCTGTGCCTTGAGTTCTTGAACCTCTCGCGCCTGGCTTTCCGAGCTGGTCTTTTTCTCCTTCCGCACACCAGCGGTATAGTATGACCCCCATTTTGTCGACAAGCCTTTGCCGGCCACACGACCAGCTGACGTCGGCTTACTGAGCTTATCCTTGTTCTTCATTATATTCAACCCCCTATTTAGAGTGGTGTCCCAAGGGTTGCTCTGAGTCGACCCCGCGCTACTGCTTTCAGTCGCCTGCGGAAGGAATGTGAACCATTTAGAAATTCGGCTTCATTAATTAGAATGCAACCATATGGAGCTAATTACGCGGGGGTGTATTCCTTACCAGAACAAGCTCAAGCCGCCTGGTCTTCGGATCCGTGGTAAGCTCCATCCATTCCGATGATCTTCCTTTTGCCTCTCCTCACGACAACACGACTGGGCTTTGGCGGGTCGGTAATGAAGAAGCATTGGTCCACTTGGGAAGCCAGTACCCATGGCTCATTTTTCGCGGTGACGTTTGCGCCTGCGGTCTTGGATTTGGCTTCGGGTATAACCATGGTGGTGAAATACCGGTCTTCTTTTATGACGTTCTTGGCCCATCTGACACGGAACATCGGGACCTTCTCTCCAGCGTAGCTCAGCTCCCAGATCTCCTCGATCCTTCCGTAGTATCTGTCCTTGTCGTTACCGGTGTAGGATTCCATCGTTACCCCGGAGTTCTGATAACCATCGCTCTTCATGTCCTTGGCCTCGGTGTAGAATGTGTAGCCGTTGATATCGTACGCCTCATAGGTCATCAGGTTGTGCTCGGCGCCCTGTGACAAGGCGAATATGAGTTGTTCTTCCGCGGAAGAATCCTCATGTAAAGGGTACGACAGAAGCTTATGCTTGAACCAACGCGTGAAACATGAGTTGTGCTCTTTGAGTGTATCTCCGTCCGTCCTCTGTTGGCCTTGGTCATTGTACGTCTTTTTAGTAAAGGTTTTGTGCTCTACCACCCAAGGATCGACCACGTCTATGTGTTGTAGCGCGACTAGGTTTGCTCTTTCAAAGTCGGCGAGTCGACCCTCGAAGTCGACATGCATTTCGCGGCGACCCTCACGGTGACCCCATCCAGCGAGCCTGCCGAGGTGCCTGTTGACAGGCAGACCAACGGGGTTCTCGATGCCTAGATAATTCGTGCAGTAGGAGATGCACTCTTCGGTCAGAAAGCCCCTGGCTATGCTTCCTTCTGGACGTGACATGTTGCGAACGTATCCTTTGATGACACCATTCATCCTTTCGAACGGCATCATGCTGTGCAGGAACGTCGGCCCGAGTTGGATGATATCCTCCACTATATGGACCAGCAGATGCACCATAACGTCGAAGAATGCGGGCGGGAAGTACATCTCAAGCTCGCATAGTATCACCACGATCTCTTCCTGTAGCCTTCTGAGTTGCCTCACGCCAATCGACTTCCGAGAGATGACGTCGAAGAAGTTGCATAGGCCAAATAGCGTTTCACGGACGTGCGCGTCCATGATCCCATGGATTGCAACTGGAAGTATCTGCGTCATCAGCACGTGACAGTCGTGAGACTTCATCCCGCTGAACTTCTGCTTCGCTGGGTCTAGGTATCTACTTATCTTCCCCGCGTAACTGTAAGGAAGTTTTACTCCTAGGAGGCAGGTGAAAAACTGCTCGATCTCCTCCTGACTTAGAGTGAAGCACGCGGGAGGGTAGTCATTTCCGGTCTTCTTGGCCTTTTTGCCTTTGCGACGACTTTCCGTGTCCTGCTTCGCCTCATCATCCTCATCATCATCATCATCATCATCATCATCATCATCATCATATATAGCGTGAAGCTCCTGCCTGATGCCCATTGATTTCAAGTTTGCCCTTGCTTTCAGCCCATCTTTGGTCCTCTCTGGCATGTTGAGCAGGGTACCAAGCAGACTCTCGCACACGTTCTTCGTGATATGCATGACATCAAGGCTGTGAGGCACACGGTGGATCTTCTAGTACGGCAAGTCCTAGAAAACAGACCTCGTTTTCCATACCTTCAGCAGCGGCTCTGGCGCCTTTCGCTTCTTTCCCGGCTCTGGCGCCTTTTGCTTCTTTCCCGGCAGTGGGCAGTCTTTCCAATTTTTCAACAGCTTGTCTATTTCCTCGCCGCTCCTCATACACGGGCGTTTTCGGGGTTCGGTTTCACCATCGAACAGATCCTTGCGTTTCCTCCACGGGTCATCGTCGCGAAGCCACCTTCGATGTCCCATGAACACGGTTTTCGAAGACCCGGGATCTCTATCTAGCTGGCGATACGTTGTGTCATCCATGCACCTTACGCATCCAGAAAATCCGTGGACTACCTGCCCCGCAAGATATCCGTAACCGAGATAGTCGTGCACCGTCGTGAGCAGTGCGGCTCTCATAGGGAAATATTCTTTCTTTGCGGCGTCCCACGTATTGGCTGGCGTTTTCCACAGCGTGTCAAGCTCCTCTTTCAGCAGCCCCAGATACAGATTGATGTCGTTCCCTAGTTGTTTCGGCCCTTCAATTAGCATACTCATGTGAATGTACTTCCTCTTCATGCACAACCAGGGGGGAAGGTTGTACATCCACACAAACACAGGCCAGGTGCTATGTGTGCTTCTCTGGCTGCCAAACGGATTGACTCCATCGGTGCTCGCGCCCAGCACGATGTTCCTTGGATCGTTCCCAAATTCTGGGTATTCGAAGTTCAATGCTTGCCACTGGCTCGCATCCTTAGGGTGACTCAGCATCTTGTCTTTTTTATCTATCTCCGGATCATTTGCGTCATCTTCTCGCTTCTTCTCCTCCCTATCCGCGTGCCAACGCAGGAGCTTTGCTACCTTAGGATCCGCGAAATACCGCTGCAGATGAGGAGTGATCGGAAAGTACCACACCACTTTTCGAGGAGCTTTCTTCCTCTTCTTGTATCGAGTGACACCGCACACCGGACATATTGTAGACTCCGCGTGCTCGTCCCGATAAATGATGCAATTTTTCATGCACACATGGTATTTCACGTGCGGTAAATCCAGAGGACACACGATTTTCTTCGCCTCCTCCAAACTGGTCGGGCACTTGTTCCCCTTGGGAAGACGTTCGTGCCAGAATGACATGTTCTCGTCGAAGCATGCGTCGGTCATTTTGTGTTTTACCTTCATCTCCAGGGCCATGAGCGTTACTTTCAGGCGGGTATCCTCGGGCCTGCATCCTTCATACAATGGAGTAACAGCATCTAACTCAAGTTGATCCATCTTGGCTTTCTCTCGGGCAGCAGCTCTTGCGTTATCTATCTGCTTGAGAAGCAACTCTTGAATATGAGGGTCCTGCACCCAGCCCATCGATGGTCCAGCGTCGTCTGCTCCGCCGGCATCATCATCTTCATGATCATGCCCGTCGCCTGCTCCGGCATCTTCCTCATCATCATGTCCTGCATCTTCTACATGATGACTGTGTACAGCATCACAGTCGTGATCATATCCTGGGGATTCTTCGTCTTCTCGCCCGCCCGAGCCGCGGTGGTTGTCTTGCTGCCCTTCCTCATTTCTTGCCCGGCCCGCATGGACGACTTCGTAGTCATCTTCATCACCTTGCCACCGATAGCCATCCATGAAACCACGCAACAGCAGGTGGTCCCGCACCTGCCCGGAATCCAGGTCCGCAATAAGGCTCTTCAGCTTGCATCTTCGACACGGACATCTTATCTCCGTCTCGTTCTTTTGAAGCATCTCGGCCTTCGCGGACCTCAAAAACATATTCACGATGCCTTCGGTCATCGTGCGGACCATGGTCGCCTGCGGGGTAGAGCAAAACGATATTTTAGAACCAAACAAAAATTTGGCATGACTTTCCCTAAAAATAGGACCAAAAAGAATGCTTAATACCAAAATTCTCGCCGAAACGGAAATGAATCAACATTCCGGCAAAATATTGGCAACTATCGCATATCAAATACCGGTACACCTCCAAACACAAACACGTATGCAACACCACAAACATATGCAACACCACGAACATACATAGATCTAGCTAGGCCGTAAAAAGTGCATGTGCACATTGTTGTAAGGAGAACAACCTAAATATAGCTTCCCCCCTTACTTACCTATTAAAACAAGGTAATTTAACCACTTAATTTGAATGAATCTATGGTGGAAATGAGGTGAAAAAGAGGAGGCACCCGAGACAAGGAGGAGGTGGAGAGAATGAAGTGGGGAGAAAGTGAGTGTGTGGGTAGGAGAGGTTGTCCCAAATATCTTGTTGCTACCCACTTACTAATGGCGCACCTCTTGCATGGTGCGCCATTAGTAGTTACAACTACTAATGGCGCACTTAAGCAGGATGCGCCATTAGTATGTTTGGATAGGCGCACTAGTTCAAAAAAAAAATTCTATACTAATGGCGCACCCACTGCCTGGTGGGCCATTAGTAGTTACAACTACTAATGGCGCACTTGGGGAGGATGCGCCATTAGTATGTTTGGATAGGCGCACTAGTTCAAAAAAAAATTCTATACTAATGGCGCACCTGCTGCCTGGTGCGCCATTAGTAGTTACAACTACTAATGGCGCACTTTGCCCGGATGCGCCATTAGTATGTTTGGACAGGCGCACTAGTTAAAAAAAAATTTGATACTAATGGCGCACCCGTAGCATGGTGCGCCATTAGTAGTTTAAACTCTAATGGCGCATCAGATTGTGGTGCGCCATTAGTATATACTAATGGCGCACCATCTTTCTGGTGCGCCATTAGTGTCAATCCCATCTATAGCCCTTTTCCTAGTAGTGAGCAGCAGTGGTGAGCCTGAGGAGGAACAGCTGATGCAGAAGCTGCTGTCACTCTACCGCGCACGACAAGCCAAGCTGGCTTCTCGGGAAGCGCTTGTCGCGAAGGCGGGAGTCGATATGGAGAAACGCGCGGAGGAGCTCCGGGGCCTCTATCAAGAAGCTCTCCGGTCCCTGGCACAGGAGCGGGAGCGACTCGCCGAGGAGCGTACAACCTTCCTTCTCGAGAAGGCCGAAGCTGAGGAGGAACAAATGCTTGCTGCCGAGAAGCAGTCCGCGCGAGAAGGCGAGTTGGTGCAGCGGAAGGCCAACCTCGACAGCTACGAGGAGGAGCTTGCCGCGCGCGAGGAAGCACTTGGCGGGGCTCTCAAGGAAGCAAGGGATGCTGCCGCAACTGCAGAGGCCGCCAAGAAAGAGGTGGAGGTGAAGGTGGCACAGCTGGAGGCCAATATCAGGAAGAGCGGCGAGGAGCTTGCCGCGCTCAAGCGTGAGCGCGAGAAGGATGCTGCCGCCCATGGTGAGCTGCAGGGTCTTCTTGCTGAGAGGAACAAGGAGCTCAGCACCGCCAAGGACTCCAACGCGGATCTCGAGTTGAAGCTGGCTACGCTGACTCAGACGCTGGACGGCGCCAAGGAGCGAGAGGTGACCTTGTCGGAGAAGGTCAAGGCCGACGAGGCGCTGTTGGCGAATGCCACCGCCGCCCACGACGCCTTCAGGGAGACAGTGGAGCATTGCACTGAAGGTCTTATGGATGCTGCCGCTGCCATCGACGGGGAGTTGGCGCAGCTGGGAATAGAGGATTTTGGGTATCCCTCCGACGAGCATCTCCAACCCAGCGCCAAGCTCAGCCTGTTCTTCAAGGGCGTGGCGACGGCACTCCAGCGACTCTGGGAGAAGATCCCAAAGCAACTGGCCGACGAGTCGCGCAAGATCTGCGCCGGAGTTGTCCAGAAGGTGCTGATGAAGGTGGCGTTCCGCAATCCAGGCCTCACCCTTACCAACGTCCTCAAATCCTTGCCGCCGGATGCTGATCGGGATGCGCTCAAGGCCCTTGTCGCACCCATTGTGGACAAGGTGAGCGAGATCAAGAGGGTTGAGGGCGATCGAGTAGACTAGGCCGCCCATTTTCTCTTTCTCCTTGTCGCTGCTAGCCATATTATAAGATCAATCTGTTAGAGCTGCGACAAGTTATTTTGTAATATAACTCTATTTCTGGTATCAATCACTACGTTATTTCCTTTACTAGATTCCCTGCTTTGTATGTTTCTACCCTACGCTTTTAGGGAACTTGTCGGCGCAGGCACCTTTGCCGCGAGCGCTGAGTGCGGGACATCAGCAGCCTGCTGGCGATGCCGCTTCCGACAAGAAACCTTGTCGCAACTAGCCGCAGCGCACTTAAGTTGTTCAGCGGACTCGAAACAAAGTAAGGGCGCATCTAGATACGAGTTGGTTCCCCCGCGCACAGGTTTTCCATATAAAGCACGGTCGTTCAAGGAAGATAACCTAAAAATTTAAAACTGATTGCTCAAACTTTGGCAACTTAGCTTTTCTGTCGTTTGCTTCCCAGCAAGGCGAAACTTCCTTAAACGACGCCTGGCCCACACCATTATCTTCTCCTTCCCCCCCGGCAAAGTTGTGTGCGAGGGAACCTTCCTTTCCTTTGTTGAGAAAAAAAAGAAGAGAAAATAAAGATATGGAGCCTTTCGGCTCGTTATTGCTTACCGGAGGTAGGTGCTGCACAAAGTGTCAGATAACACATGCTAGAAATTATTTAATGCATGAAATTGACAAGATGTGCGGAGCACATAAGCTTTACTTATGCACGGGATCTGCGCCCGGCTTTGTACAAAGGATTACATGCAACATCGGCAAGACTTGTACAAAAGGTGGTTGTCGGAACAGGTTCCGGCAACCGCGCCCTACGCGTAAAACTTACGAAGATGCTCAATGTTCTAGGAGTTGCTCACCGGAGTGCCATCTTCGGTCTCAAGGCGGACAGTGCCAGGCCTAGTGACTCGTTTCACCTGATAAGGGCCTTCGCACTTCGGCGTCAACTTGTTGGAATTCTTGGCGGATTGAACGCGCCGAAGAACAAGGTCGCCTTCCTCGAAGCTTCTAGCATTAACTTTGCGGCTATGGTAGGGGCGCAAAGCTTGCTGGTATCGAGCAGCTCGTACAGCAGCCTGAAGACGGTCCTCCTCAAGGAGCAGTGCGTTATCTTGCCGCAGCTGCTCTTGCTCAAGCTCATCATAAGCGAGCACTCGAGGTGACCCATATACGAGTTCCGTGGGGAGAACTGCCTCTGCTCCATAGACTAGAGCGAAAGGTGTCTGGCCAGTGGCTCGATTTGGCGTCGTCCTGATCGACCAAAGAACCACCGGCAGCTCCTCGATCCAGTTTCTTCCGCACTTGCGCAGCCTATCGAAAGTTCTGGTCTTGAGCCCACGCAGCACTTCAGCATTTGCCCTCTCCTCTTGACCGTTGCTTCTCAGATGAGCAACAGAAGCGAAGCAGATCTTGGCGCCAAGATCTTGGACGTACTTCATGAAGGTGCGGCTCGTGAATTGCGTGCCGTTGTCGGTGATGATCCTGTTAGGGATCCCGAAACGGCAAACAATCGACCTGAAGTACTTGATTGCTGACTGTGCTATCACCTTCCTCACTGGTTCCACTTCCGGCCACTTTGTGAACTTGTCGATTGCGACGTACAAGTATTCAAAGCCCCCGACAGCTCGGGGAAAGGGGCCGAGGATGTCGAGCCCCCAGACCGAAAATGGCCAGGATAAAGGGATCGTCTGGGGAGCTTGAGCTGGCTGGTGTATCTGCTTGGAATGGAACTGGCACGCTTCACACTTGGTTACTTGTGCAGTTGCATCCTGGAGGGCTGTCGGCCAAAAGAAACCTTTCCGGAACGCTTTGTCGGCAAGTGCTCTTGCGCCAATGTGGTGACCAAATGTGCCTCCGTGTATCTCTGCCAACAGCTTTTGTCCGTCTTCCCGGCAAATACACTTCAATTTCACACCGTTGAGTCTTCTTCTGTACAGTGTGCTGTCGACAAACTGGTACATACTCGACTGCCGGGCTACTTTTTCCGCTTCTTCTTGCTCTTCGGGAAGTTCTCCTGTCTGAAGGAAATGGACAATCTGTTGTGCCCATGCTGGAGCTTGTGGCTCGACAACAAGGACTAAAGGCACATCTGCTGCTGCGAGAACATCCGCTTCTATGGCGAGAACCTGTGGTTCTGCCGGAGCTTGATGTTCCCCGGCAAGCTTGCCGGAGCAAAACTTGTTGGGAGTGTCTGCTTCAACGGAACAAGCCCTAAGGCCTGCCGGAGCAGACTGCTCCTCAGCATCCTTGGTGTTGATCTTGGGGACCTTCTTGGCGGCGGCTTCGGGGAGCTCTGCCGGAAAGTAGTCACCGGAAATCAACTTCCTCTTCTTGCTCTGTCCCGTTGATGGTGCTACGGATGGTTGAGTCAGCTTGAGCACAAAAATCCCTGGTTCCATAGGTAACTTTAGTGCGGCGCACTTTGACAGGCCATCAGCAATGTCATTCTGAGCTCTTGGAACATTCTCCATCTGTAGGCCGTCAAAGTGCTCTTCTAGCTTTCTTACTTCATCAACATATGCTTCCATCAATGGACTCTGATAGTTCTTGTTCACTTGGCGGACGACAAGCTGTGAGTCACCCCTGACAATGAGCTTCTTGATCCCAAGGTCTGCTGCGATCCTGAGACCGGCAAGCAATCCTTCATACTCTGCAGTATTGTTGGTTGCTTGCTCCTTGGGGAAGTGCATCTGGACTACGTACTTGAGGTGCTCTCCGGTGGGTGCGACATGCAGCACGCCCGCACCGGCGCCTTGCAGCGAGAAGGTACCATCAAAGTACATCAGCCACTCTTTGCTCGCTTCCTTGATGGGGATGCTCGTCTCCGGAGTTTCTTCATCTGGTGTTGGCGTCCATTTTGCTATGAATTCTGCCAATGCTCTGCTTTGGATAGTTGAAGTACTTTCAAACTTGAGGCCAAAGCTTGACAGTTCCAGTGCCCACTCGATAATCCTGCCTGTTGCTTCTGGATTTTGCAGTATTCTCTTTAACGGAAAGCGAGTGACAACTGTGATCTCATGTGCTTGGAAGTAATGGCGCAGCTTTCTCGAGGCCATGAGAAGGCCGAAAAGCAATTTCTGCACGCCGGAGTACCTTGATCTAGCCCCCTGCAGAAGGGAACTGACAAAGTAAACTGGGCGCTGCACCATTCTCTTCTACATCTTATCATGCTCCTGCGCAGATCCATCCTTGTCGGGACCAGAGCTTGTCAGCGAAGCCCCCTGCTTGTCGCTAGATGTACCTGTCGTGGTTGCCGGCTCATCATCTGCCTCCCTCTCCGCCACTAACGCAGCACTAACCACTTGATTGGTTGCCGCTATATACAGTAGCAACTTGTCTTGTGGTTTAGGTGCGACAAGTGTTGGAGTGGAGGACAGGTATCTCTTCAAGTCCTGCAGCGCAGCCTCCGCCTCCGGAGTCCATTTCATTGGACCTGCCTTTTTCAATATTTTGAAAAAGGGCAGGGCGCGCTCAGTAGATCTAGAGATAAACCTGCTGAGAGCAGCCATGCAACCGGCAAGCCTTCGTACATCCTTGACGCGCTTTGGTGCTTCGATCTGCTCAATGGCCTTGATCTTGTCGGGATTAGCTTCAATTCCCCGCTGAGACACGAAGAACCCGAGAAGCTTGCCGGAGGGTACTCCAAACACGCACTTCTCGGGGTTGAGCTTGAGGTTGATCTTGCGCAGATTTGTAAATGTTTCGTCCAAATCTTGAATCAGGGTCGCCCTGTCCTTGCTCTTGACCACTTTGTCATCCATGTAGGTTTCCACATTTCTGTGCATCTGCGGCTCAAAAGCATGGTGGACTACCCTTGCAAATGTTGAACCAGCATTCTTCAAACTGAAAGGCATCCATACGAAACAGTACGTGCCACACGGGGTGATGAATGCGGTCTTCTCCTCATCCTCTTCTGCCATGAAGATCTGATGGTATCCTGAGTATGCATCAAGAAATGAAAGCAAATCACATCCGGTCGTGGAGTCAACAATCTGATCGATGCGCGGCAAGGGAAATGGGTCTTTGGGACAAGCTTTATTGACATTAGTGAAGTAGATACAAAGCCTCCATTTTCCGTTAGCCTTGCGCACAACTACAGGATTGGCCAACCATGTAGGACGGAGCACTCCTCTGACAAGGCCTGCTGCTTCCAACTTCTTGATTTCTTCTGTGATGAATTCTTGGCGCTCCACTGCCTGTTTCCTGACTTTTTGCTTGACGAGCCACGCATGAGGACAGATAGCAAGGTGGTGCTCAATTACTTTCCTGGGAACACCGGGGATGTCAGACGGTTGCCATGCAAACACGTCGACATTCGCCCGCAGGAAAGCAACGAGCGCGCATTCCTATTTGGGGTCGAGAGTGGCACTGATGGTGAAGGTACCACCAGTGCCGTCCTCCTTGGCGGACACCTTCTTGGTCTCAGGTGGAGCATCCATTGCCTTCTTACACTTGCCGGTGGAGCTTGATGGTGCGTCCTCGACGGTAGCGCAGCACTCCGAAGATGTGCGCTTGCCGGAGTGGGCATCAGAGCTCTTGCCGGACTTGGTCTTCTTCTTCCCCCCGGGAGCTTCAGTGGCAAGTGACTTGCGATCTGTTGCGGCTGTTGCTTCTCGGTAGATCTTGTCGGCGCAGATAAGGGCATCCTTCTTGTCGCCAGGGACAGAGATGACACTTATCGGGCCTGGCATCTTCAGAACATTGTATGCATAGTGAGAGGCTGCCATGAATTTGGCAAGTGCTGGACGGCCAAGGATTCCATTGTAAGGCAATGGAAAGTCAGCAACATCAAAGTAACCTTCTCGGTCCTGAAGTTCAACTCGCTGCCAAATGTTACCGGCAATGTAATCTTTCCCTTCGGCTTGCTCCTTCCCGGGTTGATTCCTTGGAATGTGCCGGTCTCTTCGAGCTCGCCATCAAGGATCTGGAATTTCTGGAGCACCGCGGAGGAGATCAGGTTCAAGCCGGCACCGCCGTCAACTAGCATTTTAGTGACCTTGAGGTTGCGGATAGTTGGTGATACCAACATCGGCAAGCACCCGACCGCAGTTATGCGATCAGGGTGGTCCTCAATATCAAAGATGATAGGCGTGCTGGACCATTTCAGAGGCTTGCGTGACTCAACGGGTGGTTCTGCTGCATTGACTTCCCGCACCCACTGCTTGAGCTGGCGGTGCGAAGTATGCAGAGAATCACCGCCGTCAACGCGCAGGACCTCTGTGGCTTTCTGGAACTCCTGCTCATCAGTCTCCTCATCATCCATGTCTTCATCGTCGTCGTCATCTTCATCCTTGTCGCGGCCGCGAGGAGGTCTGTCTCCTTGCTGCTGCTTGGCCTTGCCGCGGCATCCTCCTCGGCCGGGACGTTTCTTGCCGGATCCTCCAGCACCTTCCTGGGCTTTCTCCTTGTCGCGCCGCTCGTATTCAGCTTTCTGTTGCTCAACAAGCTGCTCGACTTTCTTGCAGCTTTGGAGATCGTGGCCCTTGGTGCGGTGGATCTTGCAGTACTGCTTGTTGGTGCCGTCCTTCTTGTCGGCGACCGCCACGGCCCCTGCGGTAATCTCCTTGCCGGAGTCACCAGCTTTGGCTTTCTTGGCGCCACCACCGTTGCCGGACTGCTCAACAACTAGGACCTCTTTTCCTTTCTTCCTCCTGTTGTTCCGCCGCCGGTTTTTCTTTGCCGGGGCAGCATCATCACTGTCAGATCCCCCTGCTCCTATGTTTTCTCCGGGGAGTCTCCTCCCTTCCTCAGCACGTGCACACTTGTCGGCCAGGGCATATAGCTCACTGACGTCCCTGATCTTGCACATCACCATTTCCTCCCGCATCCTACGGTTTCGCACGTTCTGATGGAATGCGCTGATCACCGCGGCAGGGTGGACATTTGGGATGTTGTGATGTACACTGCTGAATCTCTGAATGTACTTGCGCAGGGGTTCTCCTTCCTTCTGGGCGAGCAGATGAAGGTCACTTTCTTGGCCATGAGGCTTGTGGCCGCCTGTGAAGGCGCCGACAAACTGATGGCATAAATCGGCCCAAGAGGATATGGAGTTGTCCGGCAAGTGCATGAGCCAGGATCTGACGTTGGTCTTGAGCACCAGCGGGAAGTAGTTGGCAAGGATCTTGTCGTCCCGTCCCCCGACAGCCTGCACCGCAATGGTGTAGATGCTGAGGAACTCCGACGGATGCGTCTTGCCGTCGTACTTCTCCGGTACGCCTGGCTTGAAGTTCTTCGTGCTGGGCCACTGGACTTGCCGCAGCTCACGGGTGAACGCAGGGCAACCTACCGCGTACGGCAGATCGCCTGGTTCCCCTGGCGCATGCATGTCAACAGAAGGCCCAGCGCGCTTGTCGGATTGACGTCGTGCTTCTCTTCGAAGCTCGATGCGAGTACGAGCGTCTTCTTGCTATCGATCGTGAAGAACTTGGCGCTGATCACGATGAGCTCGTGGATCCGACGATGCGGTGGAGTCGCTGTCGAGGTTGATCCGGCGAGTCGGTAATCTTGGCATTCGGGTTGGTGATTGCATGGTTGTTGCACCCCCACCAGTTTTGTCGCCACCGGCTCGCGCCTGGCAACCCTGCCGCGGCAGCGATGCGCTCGGCTGCCACGGAGTGTCGCCGTTGGCGTAGCCGATGAGACTCTGAATGGTGGCCCTCCATTCGTCGATCTTGTCCGACGTCGGAGGGTAATCCAGGTGCAGTTGAGCTCGCGCCAAAGCTTCTGCCGGAGTGGTGGGTGGCAGTGGCGGACGGCGCGAGGAGCGGGATGTGCTCGGACTTCTAACTATGTTAGAAGGAGCATCATCCCGTCCGGGCGACCGTGTCTCGCTCATGCTGGTACGCTGGCGTGCACGCTGGTCTTGAGCGCCCCGGAATCCACCAGCTTGATCTTGGCCCAACAAACGTATGGTACTGCGAGTACCATGACGCTGTCGGTCCTGCGCCTCCTGAGATGGGCGCGGAACAAGCGCGAACGTCGAGGTCTGCGTTGCCTTGCCTTTGGGCCTGGCAGGGTCGTGAGCTTCCTCATTGACGTCCGTCCTTCCGCCGACGTCTACCCCACCACTCGTTTGCTCCGGTGGCGGTGGGATCGACGTGGACGGAACTGCTCCCTCCAAAGCCTTCTTCTTCGGTGGCATGTTGATGAAGAAAATGAAGATCTAGCTCGTGTGTACGCCGGATCAGGTTCACACAATCTCGTCGCCCCCTACCTGGCGCGCCAAAGATGTCGGGGAAACTGATCCACGAACACCTATGGGGCCGGCGGACCGTGGCCCCTTTCGGTTCGGCAGGGGCGGAGGTCGCGCAAAGAGCGGATCGAGGCGAAGCACACGAGCAGTTTACCCAGCTTCGGAGCTCTCCGGACAGAAAATACTCCTACTGCTGCTTGTCTGATTGTATTCTGTTCTTGCTCGAGAGAGCTAACTATTTCCCCGGTTTCCGAATGAGTCGAACCTCCTCTACGTTGCGCATGGGCCTCCTTTTATACGCTAAAGGGGTCACCGACAGGTGGCAACGCAGAGAAGGGTAAAAGTGTAAAAAGAGAGGTGGTTGGTACGGCTACCTGTACAGTGCATCCTACCTAACCCTGACGGCAAGGGACAAGGGCATTAAATGCCCGTCTGTGTCGCCCAAACAGTGCATAAAAGGTACCATCAGGGACGCCACCGCTCGCCACGATGGCAGTCTTGTCAGCTCCGCATGTCACCGCGCACCGCTGGCTGCACAGCCTTCCGCCACGTGCGTCTGGAAAGGCCCCCAGAGTGACACGTTGGTGGATGTGCTGGAGCGTGGGTACAGGGTGGCCGCCTGCCGCGGCAAGCGCCTTGCCGCGGCCGTTGTCTTGTCGGGTCCGGTAGCTTGTTACTCACCGGGCCTCGAGATGCCTTGGTTGGTCTTCCCGGCAAGCACCTCTTGCCGGGGCCTTGTTGCCTTGCCGGGGTGCATGGCGCGTCGCGGCAAGTTCCTTGGGATGCCTTGGTTGGCCTTCCCGGCAAGCTCCTCTTGCCGGAGCCTTGCCTCCTTGACTTGAATACTTTGTTCTTGAATGGCTTCAAAGGAAACCATGGAGGACCTTGGCGGTCGCCCGGCAAGCCTTGCCGCGGGGCGCTGCAACTGCCCGTGCACAAGTTCGGGGTACTAGGGTACCCCTACTCTAGTACACCGACAGGCCACTTGGGCAACCACATATCCTATTTGAGCAACAACACAAGATATACAAGGATATTTGGCTGGTCTCACCTCGATGTCGGAGGGGGTCGGTGAATGGGACGACGGCGGGGATGTCGGAGGGGGTCAGTGACGGGGACGACGGCTGGGATGTCGGAGGGGGTCGGTGACAGGGACGACGGTGGTCACCTAAAACCATATAAGTTATCACTAATACATCCCAAATAATTGCTTAATCTAAAAAATAACAACAAATATGACATGTTCAACTAGTTTTATTAATTCAACTAGTTCTTACTAAACATAAACTTACTATAAATAGAAAAAAAACTAGTTCTTTCTAAAAATAAAGTAGTTCAACTAGTTATATTAATTATCTTACTAAAAATACATTAGTTCTATTAATTCAACTACTTCAACTAGTTTATTAATTTACTTACTAAACTCGTTATGAACCCTAAATTAACATCTACTACTACTAAAAATCTAGTACCAACTAAATTAACATCTAGTACTAGCTATGAGCCCTAAATTAACATCTACAACTACTAAATCTAGTACTAACTAGTGGCAGGGGGTGGGGGCGACGGAGAGGTAGCTAGGGGCGGCGAGGTCGAGGGCGGTGGGAGGAGGGCTGCCGGTGGAG
This sequence comes from Triticum dicoccoides, assembly GCF_002162155.2. Lineage (NCBI taxonomy): Eukaryota > Viridiplantae > Streptophyta > Magnoliopsida > Poales > Poaceae > Triticum > Triticum dicoccoides. The sequence continues at coordinate 307,465,894 of NC_041383.1, read as the reverse complement.
GAGAGAGAGGGCGGCCGCAGGCGAAGGGAGGAGGGCGGCGGCGGAGGAGGGAGGGGCGGCCGCAGGCGGAGGGAGGATGTGCGAGGAGGAGGGAGGAGGGACGGAAGGAGGGGAGTACCTCGGCGGCGGACGGACAAAGGCGGCGGCGGCGGCGACGCACGACGACGGTTATCGGCACGGGGGGCGAGAGTGAGAGTGTGAGTGAGGACGCCGGTCATGTGCGTGGGGATAAGGTAGGGATAGTTGTAGCGCGTTTGCCGAAACGCGCTACAGATAATCAGAATAGCAGTAGCGCGTTGCACATAAACCGCTACTGCTAAGTGTAACTATACAAAAAATACGCGTCAATGCAAAAATACATTGGCCATCAATGATCTTTTTGTGTACAATCTGAATTGTCAATATGAGTCCTATCCTGTAGGAACCGGAGAGGACACATATTGCGGCCACAAATTTTACACATAGAGTTCAGTGAAGACCAACTGGTTGTGGTAGTTTCAGAAATAACATATTTAAGGTGGTAAACACCCTGTTCACGGAGCGAGGTGGGACTAAACTTGTGGGCTGATCTTAGCAGTAGCGGTTTTCCCATAAGTGCGCTGCTGCTAACTTCTATAGCTGTAGCGCTGTTCAATAAAGCACGCTACTACTATAACTAGCGGGGGGGGCGAGGTCATGGCAATTATAGTAGCAGCGCGGTTCGCGGTGGACGCGCTACTGCTATTTTCCTGTCAGCAGCGCGTTTCTCTAACACGCGCTGCTGCTAAATAGCAGTAGCGTGGTATTTTAGGGAGCGATGCTGGTAAGATTCTGTGTATAGGCTTTTCCCTAGTAGTGTAAGTATTATGGTGGGTGAACAAATTACTGTCGAGCAATTTATAGAAAAGCGAATAATTATGAGATTATCTAGGCATGATCATGTATATAGGCATCACATCCATGACAAGTAGACCGACTCCTGCATGCATCTACTACTATTACTCCACACATCGACCGCTATCCAGCATGCATCTAGAGTATTAAGTTCATAAAGAACAGAGTAACGCATTAAGAAAGATGACATGATGTAGAGGGATAAACTCATGCAATATGATATAAACCCCATCTTTTTATCCTCGATGGCAACAATACAATATGTGCCTTGCTGCCCCTACTGTCACTGGGAAAGGACACCGCAAGATTGAACCCAAAGCTAAGCACTTCTCCCATTGCAAGAAAGATCAATCTAGTAGGCCAGACCAAACTGATAATTCGAAGAGACTTGCAAAGATAACTTAATCACACATAAAAGAATTCAGAGGAGATTCAAATATTTCTCATAGATAAACTTGATCATAAACCCACAATTCATCGGATCTCGACAAACACACCGAAAAAAGAGTTACAACAAATAGATCTCCAAGAAGATCGAGGAGAACATGGTATTGAGATTCAAAGAGAGAGAAGAAGCCATCTAGCTAATAACTATGGATCCGAAGGTCTTTGGTAAACTACTCACAACTCATCGGAGAGGCTATGGTATTGATGTAGAATCCCTCCATGGTCGATTCCCCCTCCGGTGGAGCACCGGCGAAGGCTCCAAGATGGGATCTTGCAGATACAGAAGGTTACAGCGGTGGAAATAGTTTTTCATGGTCGCTTCTGATGTTTTCGGAGTACATGGGTATATATAGGAGGAAGAAGTAGGTCGGTGGACGCCCGAGGGGCCCACGAGACAGGGGGCACTCCCAGTAGGGGGTCGCGCCCTCCACCCTCGTGGCTGCCTTGTTTATTTCTTGACTTCCACTCCAAGTCCTCTGGATCACGTTAGTTCCAAAAATCATGCTCCCGAAGGTTTCATTCTGTTTGGACTCCATCTGATATTCCTTTTCTTCGAAACACTGAAATAGGCAAAAAAACAACAATACGGGTTGGGCGTCCAGTTAGTAGGTTAGTCCCAAAAATGATATAAAAGTGTAAAGTAAAGCCCATAAACATCCAAAACGGGTAATATAATAGCATGGAACAATCAAAAATTATAGATGCGTTGGAGACGTATCACCGACGTCAGCAACGCCGCTCTAAACCCTGCCATAGCAAAAACAGAGATAACGACGACCCCGTGGAACCAGTGATGGAGCAGGCCGAGCAAAGGGATGGCGAACACAGTCTGGGGCCGCTGCTCGATCACAGCGATGCTAAAGACAAAACTTATAAACCTGTCTCTGGAGAGGAGAACAGTCCGGATGATGATGCGCACATTATCCCGGAAAAGCATTTGGAAAAAGAGCACCTCCACAAAAGGCTTATTGCCACCGCGAGGAGCTTGAAGAAGCAGAAGCAACGGCTTAAAGTCGCGCAGGATATGCTCAACCACAGATGGAATAAAGTGCTTGACACTGACAAAATATACGGCGGTGATCGCCACACAAAGAGCTACCCAAAACGCAAGCTGCTGCCCGAATTCGACGACGAGGTTATCGCGCCCATTCTGCCGAAGAACAATACGGCCGATGTGCCAGACTGACCATCCCGTGGCCGAGACAGAGCGGCTAATGACGCCGCACACAAATCAGCACACGATCTACATGAGCACCTGGACAAAAGAGTTGGTATGGCTAGGTCCATCTATGGATCTAGGAAGCGTGCTCCTACATAGGATCATGACCACCAAACTGACTATACTGTCGACTACCAGCTCGCAATCAACACCGAACACTACAGTCGTCGGACGCACGCCACGACACATCCAAATACAGGGGTGCCGCACGCCCACTGTGCTTCACCGATGATGTGCTGGATCATGAATTTTCAGAGGGGTTTAAACCCGTAAACATCGAGGCATACGACGGAATGACATACCCTGCAGTCTGGATTGAGGACTTTATTCTCCACATTCATATGGCTCGCGGAGACAATCTCCATGCCATCAAATACCTGCCACTCAAGTTCCTCCCCGAAAATTCAATTGGAAGTTGGGAGGAACTCGAGGACGCTTTCAGGGCTAATTTTCAAGGGACCTATGTCCGACCTCCGGATGCAGACGATTTAACTCACATAATCCAACAACCTGGAGAGTTAGCCCGTAAGCTTTGGAACAGATTTCTTACCAAGAAGAACCAAATCGTCGACTGTCCGGATGCTGAAGCCCTAGCAGCTTTCAAACATAGTGTCTGGGACGAATGGCTTGCCAGACACCTCGGCCAGGAAAAGCCGAGGACAATGGCAGACCTAACAAGTCTTATGACCCGCTTTTGCGCGGGCGAGGACAGTTGGTTGGCCCGCAGCGGCACCAGCGACCCAGGCACATCCGAAATCAGGGATGGCAATGGGAAGCAGCGATGCCGTAAAAACAAGCGTCGAAATAATGAAGACATCCCAGACAACACAGCGGTAAACGCCGTATTCAGGGGCTCTCGACCTGGTCAACAGAAAAAGCCATTTAAAGGCAGCGGAGATGGACCGTCCAGCCTAAATAAAATTCTAGACAGATCCTGTCAGATTCATGGCACCCCCGAGAAACCTATGAATCACACCAACAGAGAATGCTGGGTCTTCAAGCAGGCCGGCAAGCTAAATGCCGAACACAAGGGGAGGGAGCCGTCAAGTGAAGATGAGGACGAACCTCGCCAGCCGAACACTGGGGGACAGAAAAAATTTCCACCGGATGTCAAAACAGTGAACATGATATACGTCACCCACATACCAAAGAGGAAGCGCAAACGCGCACTCCGAGATGTATATGCTGTAGAGCCCGTTGCCCCCAAATTCAACCCATGGTCGGCCTGCCCGATCACTTTCGATCGCAGAGATCATCCGACTAGTATTCGGCATGGAGGTTCGGCTGCCTTGGTACTCGACCCAATAATTGACAGATAGCATCTCACCCGAGTCCTCATGGACGACAGCAGTATTCTTAATCTCATATATCAGGACACTGTCTGCAAGATGGGGATAGACCCATCAAGAATCAGCCAAAGTAGTACTACCTCTAAAGGAGTATTACCAGGCGTAGAGGCCCACTGTACGGGTTCTTTAACATTAGAGGTTGTATTCGGTTCTCCCGACAACTTTTGAAGCGAAGAACTAATCTTCGACATCGCTCCATTCCGAAGCGGTTATCATGCACTACTCGGAAGAATGGCTTTCACTCATTTCAACGCAGTACCGCATTATGTAACTGAAGATGCCCGGTCCACGCGGCATCATCACTATCAGTGGCAACACAGAGTGCTATCTTCCCGCGGAGGACTACGTGGCGGATGTAGCAGTCGAACCACCGAATGGCCTCTCCAACCCGCGTAACTGATCGGTCTTCAAGACCACGGACACGGCTAGACGTGTTCAGCGCACCAATAGTTGCAGCAGCCCAGATAAACCTGAGCTTGATTAATGGCTCTGCCCCCATGCGAGGGGCTGGGGGCTGCCCGCATGTAAAGGTTCCATAGTTCGGCTTGATCCCATTTACACTCAAAATATTGAAATTTCACGATTCATTAAGATTAACCAACTTTATGCACGGTCACACTAGAATCTTTCGCTTGGGTTTTTCTTCCTTTTCTTTTCTCTCAACAGGTGATCATCATGCTACACCCTCCAAAGATACGGCACAACGGAGACAAAGGTGCAGACGTGCAGCAGGGCCCCGTTTAAAGGTTTCTTTTGAGATTAAGACCTTGTGCAAACCTTTTTTTTGTCTCTTGTTGTCTCACCCCCTCTTGGCACTTAAAATGACCAAGAGGAATACCGGCGTCACCGGAGAGCTTATGATTCGCCGTTCTAAAATAGACGCTACAGAAGCACCAACCAGTGTGTTTTTGAGATCTATGCTCTCACCACAGGCGCTCTTTCGTCGCGCCGGATTGATGCACGTACTTTGAAATTATGGGTTCATCATTGAGGGTGTTACTCAGCCTAGTATATGTTGTAAAGTCCGAATACCTTCGGGAGTGTTCGGCGTCGCGAGTTTGGCCTTATATGCATCAGCTCCGAATCATGTCTTTGGTCAAAAGCTGGGTCTGCCCGGCTCCCCCGTTTTGCTACCTTACGCTCCTCTATATCGGTTAAGGTGGCATAGGGAGAACTACTATGATTGTGCCCTGGTTCATCTGGATGAGCACCTCAGTAGAGAAAGCCGAAAACTGACTGTCATGATAAAGCGAGAGAATGGTCAACCACTCGATGACTCAGCGGAATCTTCGCAATTCCTCCGCATTAATGAAGGACCGGTTTCCCGGTCATGTATGTAAACGCATCGTATTCGGATAAACATGGACATACCAGGGGCTATATAGTACCCACCGTCAAACTCCTATGGCTAAGTGAAAGTGTTAAAGCTATATAGTCTGATTTCCTCGTTCAGTGCGCTGCCACCTCCTTAACGGACGAAGACATTGGATCAAGTGTGATTACGAGCTTTGCCGAACACCCCTGCATTATATGCGAGGGGGCTGAAGCTGACGACTGCAAACTTTCAGGTTATATACATATATACCAAGGTTGGAAAAAGCAGTAGGCATAAGCGAGGCGGTTGGCCTTCGCCTAGTGCCTAGGCGGTGCTTAAGCGCCCTAGGCGTGAACTAGGCGGTAATATAGTTTTACTATCAGGGTGTATTTGTGAGTATTATGTGTGTGTCGATATTAATTTAGGGCATTAAATAAGTTAATTGCCAGCTACTGCCATTGGAATATGGCATGTTTGGCATATTAGTGCAATATGGCACGACTCCTTGCTTGGGTAGACAATTCCTTGCTTGCCCTGCCTAGACTTCCATTTATGCCTATGGCTTGACTCCATGCTTGGGTAGATAATTCGTTGCTTGCCCTGCCTAGACTTCCATTTATGCCCTAGGCGACGCGTTTGGTCATCGCCTAGCGCCTAGGCGTGCCTAAGCGCCTCCTAGGCACTGCCTTTTCCAACAGAGATATATACATAAGCGGCCGGACAGGAGGCACTACAATACTTTACGGGAAAAAGTATAAATATATCCTTTATTATCAAAAGAATTGTTTTTACAATCAAGATACATGTCACTTGAACATGGTATTCTTTGAGCACTGAGCCTCTATTAAACGGGCACCTTCTAAGACTTCTTCAAAATAGTTCTCGGGCGAGTCCTGGCCTCCGGGCGGACCCCTAGTTGCAATATCGGTGGCATCCATCTTCGCCCAATATGTCTTCACACGGGCAAGGGCCATCCGCGCACCCTCTATGCACGCCGACCTCTTGACAGTGTCGATATGTAGCACAACACGAATAAATCATTGCACCAAGCCAAAATAACTATCCGGACTTGGTTACTTTGGCCATAGGTGATCCACGACGGCTTTCATGGCAAGCCCGGATAACCTGTGGAGCTCGGCACATTGGTCCATTTTCTCATTCAATAGCAGAGGACGCCTAGGAGAACTGAACTGCAACCAGAACAACCTTTCCACCTCATGATCTTCTCGATCTTTGAAATACTGCATCGCATCAGCAGCACTCTTTACCAAATCAAAGTATGCGTTCAAAGCACTCCAAAATTGATCAAGAGGGGCATACTTCGGATCGCCAAATTTAGTTCGCAATAAAAAGGGCTTCCCAACTGTGATATCACCGGCTTGCCGAAGCTCCTCCCGTGCCGCTCTAATCTCAGAGCGAGTTTCCTTTGCTGCTTGTAAAGCCTTCTCCAGGTCAGCCATTTTCATTTGGTTTTCCCTTTCGAGAAGTTCATATCGGCTGGCGGCATTTTGTAGCTCAAGAGCCATGTTGGCTATTCTATCCTCACTTTGGCGATGAGTAGCCTGTTCAACTTTTAATTCTTCAGTTGCCTTCACGGCAGCCGCATTGCTTCTCCTGGCTTGCTCCTTGGTCTAGGCAAGCTCTGCCCGCAGGGTCTCCACGACGGCAGCACCATCTGCAGTCAAAGCACATCATAAATACTGGCATCATGCTTTTATTAATATTTGCTGACCACCCAAATATACATACCATGTGCCTCATCAAGCCGCTTGTTCACAAGCATGATGTCTGCATCCGCCACATCAAGCTGCCGCTTCAGTTTGGCAAAATCAGCAGTCTGATCAGCTGCCAGAGCTGCAGCCGCCTGCATACAAAATTGGCACCATCATTACCAAAGACTATGATCCTCTGCTCGCCTCGTCCGGACGGCAACCAAAGTCTCAGGGTCTACTGCCTATACAAAGTGCACCTTGCGCTTATGGTACAATCAAATAATATCACTTTGTGTACCTCAAAGCCTCTTAGCAGGCTTGGAAAAGCCTCATTCAACCCGCTCTTTGCGGATGATATCTTCTCAACCATAGTACCCATTAAGGTACGATGTGCCTCTGAGATAGCCGCTTGCTGCAGAAGATCCGACAATGTGTCAGGTTGTATATCAGCCAGTTCAGGGCTTTTTCTTTTGGTCTCTTTAGGAGCCGAAGACCCCGGACTTCGGGCAGCCAAAGAATTACCTTCCGGTCTCTGCGGATTGGGAGAGATCCTCCAGGACGACACCTCTGGATCGTCCGCCTCATGAGGTGGAGAAGTATGAGGAGGCGTTTCGCTCTGCATCATCTCCGGAAGAAGATCCCCCGAAGACGAACATTGTGGAGCGAGGCTATGAGCCGAACTGCAAAACATATGTCTCGGTCATTATTCTCAAGAAAAGAATAGGGTATGCTTATTAAGTACCTTTTTTCACTTACGGCTCTGTTAACGGCTGGCCCCCCCGTGAGCATTGCGCAACAATGTTGCCCTCCGGGGCAAGGCCCCCTGATGAAGGTTTCTTCCCTCGTTTGGAGACCTCTGCTTCCAAGTCTTCAGGGGCGGTCCTTTTCTTCCGGTGGGGAGAGAGGATGCTAGAATCTCCTCCCCATTCACCCTCCGACATGGGGGTACTTATGTCCCCAGTTAGGATGCGTAACGTACCTCTAGTATGAAGTCCACTCTTGGCTTCCCCATTCTTCTCCTCGTCCTCCCGTGATGGCACTTGATAAGGTGCGCGAGCCAGCATCCTGGTTAGTACAGGATCCGACGAATCTTCCGGAAGAGGGGCCGAACACCTGATCCTCTTTGCCTTTCTTATCCAGTCCTGGCCGTGGGTGGTTTTTCAGAATAATGTTGTGACAAATATAATAATGGCATGTTCGGTCGCGGAGTTACTTACCTAGGTGTCTGGACGGTTGCAGTTGAGTCATGCATCCTCTGTTGTGTCCAAACACTTTATTCATGATCTGAAGAATAATCGATACATCCCTTCGAGCATCACACCGAAGAAGTGCTGAATGGTTCGCGGTCCTTCCGGGTTGAACTCCCACATGCGGAGAGATCGACGTTGGCATGGCAAGACTCAACGGACTAGCATTACTTGAATTACTTTGACGAGACTTATATCCCTCTTGAGGAGATCCTGAATGCGGCTTTGCAATATTGGCACGTCATTAACCGATCCCCAGTCCTGCCCCTTGTTGACCCATTATGCAAGCTATGGCGGAGGGGTAGAGCGGAAGGCCGGGGCGGCCGCCCACTTCCTCCCTCAAGGTGCGGTGAAGTAAAACCACTCATGTTGCCATAGGTCGGACACCTCCGGGAAGGAACCCTTTGGCCATAAAGCATCGACACCTTTGCTTATTATAGCACCTCCGCGCTCCACGTGTCGCCCATTGATCATCTTCGGCTTCATATTGAAGGTCTTAAGCCATAAGCCGAAGTGTGGGGTAGTGCGGAGGAAGGCCTCACACACAACGATGAACGTCGAGATGTGAAGGAAGGAATCCGGAGCTAGATCGTGAAAGTCTAGCCCGTAATAAAACACGAGCCCTCTAACAAAGGGATGAAGACCGAAGCCTAGCCCTCGGAGGAAGTGGGATATGAATACGATGCTCTCGTTGGGTTTGGGAGTGGGAATAACCTGCCCTTGAGCAGGAAGCCTGTGAAGGATTTCGGCGGTTAAATACCTAGCCTCTCTGAACTTCTTGATGTCCTCCTCTGTGACGGAAGAGGCCATCCACCGGCCTTAAAGGTTGGATCCGGACATGGTTGAAGGTACGGAGTGCTTGGGTTGAACCTTGGGTGTTGGAACTCGAGGTAGAGGAAGGGGGATCGGGCGTGGAAAGAAAAGGATAGGTCTTGACCTCTTTATATAGAGGAAGAATGTCAAGCATCCTCCGCGCGGCCGTTTGGAACTTACCTAAACCAAGGAGTCGTACTAATGGAGCGGTTGGGTTACCCACGCCCGTATTGATGAGAATCCCGTGATAAGGGGGACACGATCTCTGCTTAGACAAGACGTGCCAATAAAACCGCCTCGCAAGACGTGTATTGCCAGGTTGGGAAAAACAGTTTGAATAATAACCAGGCCGCGGCGTGATGTCACGCTATGGAAAAGTTGTCAGCAGATTAGATTCATGGAATATTGTGCTCTCTATGGTGGTATGTGGAATTTGTTTTGTAGAGCCAGACATGATTCTTGTGTTCAAGATCTTTTTTGGAGTATTCGGAGAAGGAACCCGCCTTGCAATGCCGAAGACAATCTGCGCACCAAACTCATTGTCATTGAAGCCTGGTTCAGGGGCTACTGAGGGAGTCCAGGATTAGGGGGTCCTCAGACAGCCGGACTATATGCTTATGCCGGAGTGTTGGACTATGAAGATACAAGATTGAAGACTTCGTCCCATGTCCGGGTGGGACTCTCCTTTGCGTGGAAGGCAATCTTGGCAATTCGGATATGTAGATTTCCTTCTCTGTAACCGACTCTGTGTAACCCTACCCCCTCTATTGTCTATATCAACCGGAGGGTTTAGTCCGTAGGACAACAACAATCATAATCGTAGGCTAGCTTATAGGGTTTAGCCTCTACGATCTCGTGGTAGATCAACTCTTGTAATACTCATATCATCAAGATCAATCAAGCAGGAAGTAGGGTATTACCTCCATAGAGAGGGCCCGAACCTGGGTAAACATTGTGTCCCCCGCCTCCTGTTACCATTAGCCTTAGATGCATAGTTCGGGAGCCCCTACCCGAGATCTGCCGGTTTTGACACTGACACGGGGGTCTGTGGGGATCAGAGGGAGTATACTGTACGTTCATAAGCGAATCGAATGTATTGTACCCACCCTAGTCCTCTTTCAATCGATCTCCGGACCCCAGATGAAATCGAGAGAGAACGAGTGTCGGTGGGAAATGACACCTATGGGATCACAAGAATCCCTACTATAGTTGCGGGGCGCGGGTTGTGAAAATCGAGAGAGAACGAGTGTCGGTGGGAAATTTACCCAGGTTCGGGCCGCGAGGATGCGTAAAACCCTAGTCCTACTTGGTGGATGTATTAAGTGTCCTTGACCTCTCGAACTAGCGATGGGCGCTGCGTGGTTCGAAAGAGCCGAATCCTTTTCTAGTACGCCTTGGGCCTCCTTTTATAGGCGAAAGGGGCTGCCACAGTGGCACACAGGAGGTGGAAAGGCCTTCAGTGTTACGAGCTTATCGCTCATATTATAGGACAAGACGCGTTTAATGTGTGGCTTAGGTGTCCCTTCACTTTATCGGGGACGGGGGTGAGGCTCATCTCGTCCGTCGCTGCTCATCCTTGCTTCGACACACGCCCTGGGCAGCGATGCATGCGGTGCCATGTAGGCAGGCAAGCAGCTGAGGTGGCGCGGTGGTGGAGCCTCCACTAAGATCTGCATGCCGCCACGCAGGTGTGTGCTGAGTTGGCCTGGAAGCCGCATGTTGCCACGCAGGTGTCTGCCTAGCTGGTTGGGCTGGCGGCTGCATATGAATGGCGGTGGGGATTTGGTAGGTGCGGGCCTGGTAGCGGCCCCGCTGTCGCCTTCGGCAAGGGTCTTGACGGGTGGCCCGACAAGGGCCTTTCCGTGGCGCGCTGTTGTTCCCAGCAAGGGTCTTGCCGGGGGTCTTGTGGGTTTTCCTCCATAAGGATCTTGACGAGGAATGTTGCCCTCCAATCCTTATCTGATCTTGGGTATTCTTTGTCTTCACAAAGATCTGCATGCCACCATGGAGGTGCCTCCCGAGGCCTGGGCAAACGTGGTTGTTGGCGTTGGAGACTGTGGGCTCGAGGGTGGCTTGCTCCGTTGGTGTGGGCGAGCTGCCCCGGCAAGGGCCTTGCAGGGGCTGCTGAGGCTGCCCCCGGCAAGGATCTTACCGAGGAAACCTGCCTCATCCATCTGCACTTTGTGGCCTCGGTCCTTGGCGTCGCCTTGTTTGTCTTGTGCCTTCGGCTTCTCTCCAGCTTCCCTCCTTTGCCCTGCTGAGTGTGGCCATGGCGTGTGGCTCCGACTGCCTGTGCACAAGTAAAAGGGTCAAAAGGAAATCCCCTACTTTTGTACACCGATAGGAGCCCCCGTGCCTGGGCCACACATGAGCGCGACACGTTGTTGGGCCAGGCCCAAAATGGTGAGCGGGCAGGCAGGGCGAATTTCACCACGGTAACTATTTCGTCCGATGCGCTTCCCCATGACTTGTGTTGAGTGCATGTCGTGGAGGAGCGTGCATGACGTGGGAGGCATGCGTCGGACGGTTTCCGCACGCATGCGTCGTATCACAGTTAATGGGAAAGGAGGCGGCCCGTGCCTTCCCTGTAAAAAGGAATAATCGCGGGTGCGCTGCTCACTTTACCCCCCCCCCTCCTTGCGCCTTTTCCAATCTTAGAACCACCGCCCCCTTTCTTCCTCCTTCTCGAGCCCCCCTGTCTTCGTCCTCCGTCGCCGTGCTTCTGCCATCCTCTGCTCTCTTGCCTCTCGCAACCGCCATGGCGCCCAAATCCACCAAAAGCAAGGGAGTGGCTAAAGACGTCGGGGCGACGGAGCAGCCGGAGAGCGAGCTGGTGGCGCGACGGGCGCAGTTCGCCTACTTCCCCTCGACGGTCGATGTTCCCAAGCTCCGGGAGTTCTTCAAAGACCTGTGGGGGGTGAAGACAGGAGGAGAGAAGACGGGGTATTCAGCCACGCACGTCGTTCCTGCCAGCACTGGGGCCGCCCCAAATCGGTACCCCTTCTTTGTTGACTACTTCTCCTGCGGACTCTGTCCCTCCTTTTCTCATTTCTTCAAGGACATCATGCACACCTACGGCTTCCACCTTCTGGATTTCACTCCGAATGTCATGGCGTGCATGGCTCTCTTTTCACACCTCTGTGAGTGCTTCGCCGGGGTGCACCCAGCACAGCGCTCTTTTGCCACTACTTCTCCCCTCGGATCCAAAAAGGGGGATCCATCTCTGGCTGGGTCGTTTGGATTCCGAGGGACAAGGGGGCGTACCCATATGGTGCAACGAAAGAGAGGTGGGAAGAGTGGCGGGGCCGGTGGTGCTGGATTGAGGAGAAGGACTTGCCAGCATTCTGTGAGGTTCGCTAGGAGCTGCCAGTCCTTGGAAGTGATTGGGGCGACATCGATGCCGACGACACGAAGCTCACGATCGCCACCACCAGGATACTTCGGCTCACCCAGGCTAGGCTCACCCTCGAAATGATCAGGGCGGACTTCATCCGCCGCCGAATCGCTCCTTTGCACGACAAGGGGAGGCTGGCCTGGCTTTTCGTGAATGCCACTGACATCATTAGGCTCCGCCCCGTCCTCGACCACAACCTGACCGTGTTGGGGCACGCCCATCTCTGCCAACGGATCTTCCAGCTCGAGGTTAATGATGACGGCGAGGTTAAGCAGTCCGGCAATGTTGCAAGGGTTGTCGCGAAGGCCGGCAAGGTTGCCAAAGAGCCCGTTTTTAAGTTGCCGGTGGGAGTGGTCCTGCTGAGCAACAATTCTTGCCGATCCGAGATTATCTTCATGATGCCGCTCTTCAACGCGCACAGTCTTGACCCGAGCTGGGTCGAGCCGGAGGAGCTCAAAGTGCAGGAATTCTTCGACACCTTGCATGAGGGGTACATCACCGCCGAGCCGCGGCTTATCCAGGACACCTCTTCGGCGGAGCTGGACTACATCACCACCAGGGTGGAGGAGGCTACGATTTCCGAGGAGGAGGCAAAGCTCGTCGAGGAGGCCGGCAGTACCGGCGGCATGGAGGACAAGGCCACGGCAGAAGTGGAGGAAGAAGAGCTCGCCCGGTGGGCGGCAACTGCTGGGGAGGCCAGAAGCGCCGGCATCGGGGCTCCCCTCGTCGAGAACGTGGTTGATGAGTCGTCGTAAGAGGAGGGCGAGGGGGAGAAGATCGCGACCTCCGACCCTCCAATCGCTGGAAGAGGGCGAGTCCAGCGGCGGGCCACCTCCAGCGAGCCAGTCCGCCCTGGCCGGGCCGCACAGCTGCGGTAGGCTTAGGAGGCGCCTGTGTGCCTGACGAGGGCGGTGACGATGAAAAAGGCGGCGAAGGCCGTGGCGTCGAAGAAGAAGGCATCCGCTTCTTCGTCATCCAAGCGCGTCCGGACGCCATCGCCTCCCCTTTCGCCGGCAAACGTTGGCGTGGGGATCGCGTTTGACTTTGGGCCCCTCATCCCGGAGAGGAAAAGGAAAGCAGCAGAGGAGGAGGAGGGAGAGTAAGCTCTACTTTCTCCCTGCTCCCTTTTTTTGTTCCTCCAATGGTGCTGCCCATTCTAAATTATATTTATCTTGTAGGGACGTGGAGACACTAGCCCAGAGGGCGAAGAGGGCCAGGAATTTGACGAGCGGAAAGCCCCTGGCAAACACCTCCAGCATGCCATTGGTGGTGTTGAGCAGCCTAGACAGCAGCCCCCAGCCCAGTCCCCAGCGTGAGTCCATCACCCATCCTTTGCCAACGTGCGCCATGCACGATGCTTTGGTACTGACCATGCCATGGATGTAGGAGGGGAACAGCATCAAGGGGAGGCGCAGAGGGCTTCCACCAACTTGCCGCCCCCGTCGACCATGCTGCCCCGAGGGGCATCCTCGGCATGGGCACCAAGCGCCGAGGCCATGCACACGGAGGAAGAGGAGGAGAACACGGGAGCCGGTGGCTTCGCCTTGACGCCAAACCATGGAGGAGAAGGGACTTTTGCCTCTCGGCCCGGCACGGGTAAGCCACTCGCCCTCCATTTCCACTTGCGTTCTTTCTTTCTTTTTTATGGCTTTTGATCTTGGCTCCGCCCAGCCCCCTTCTTGGCATTTCAGACTTCTCCTCGATGGACCCAGAGGACGTCGACACCGTCATCAAGGACGTCGCCAAGGATACCGCGGCGCAGGCCGAGAAGATCGCTGCCGAGGAGAGCGCCAAGGGCGCTACTGAGGACGCCGCCAAGGGGCCCACCGAGGAGCCCGGCAAGGGGCCTCCCGGGGAGGCCGACAAGGCCGCTGCCGAGGAGGTGGTGGTCGACGACCTACCCTCCTCCTCCACTGCCTACGGCTCCTGCAGGTACCTGAGGGTGAGCGATGACCTCTTCGCCACCTCCTAGGCGCGTCGAGCACCAGGGCTCCCCTTGAGGGAGAGGTGTTCGACGAGGAGGTGCTTGCCGCTGTGAGGCTCGACAACGTCGATGAGCCAGGAATTAGTGGCGACGGCTCGCATGAGGAGCGGCTGCTCCAAGCCATGGACTCCATCTTCCGGAAGCTCCAGGCGCTCGACGGTGCTTGTTTGTACAAGGCCAAGTCCAGGACGGCGGTGGTGGAGAAGGCGGAGGTGGACTTCGAAGGGTGCGTCGCCGAGGCACGGGACTGGTTCCGCCGGGCTCAAGACGAGCTGAAGACCGCCCAGGACGAGCTGGCCAAGCATGACATGGAGCTCACCATGAAGCTGGCCGATGTCGAGAAGGCCCAAGAGACGACAAAGAACTTGGCCGCCAAAGCCGTCCGGACCAAGTGCAAGGCCACACTAAACTCCCAGGAGGAGGATCTTGCCGCGCGCAAGGAGAAGCTTGCCGCTATGCTCCACGGCAAGGATGAAGAGGTGGACAAGCTCGTCGTGCAGCGGACCCAAGAGCTGGAGCAGAGGCATCAAGAGGCACTCGATGCCCAGGCTCTGGTTCACACCGGCAAGGTGAAGGAGCTGGAGGAGCAAGCTTTGAATCTGTCCAAGGAGAAGGACACGCTCAACGGCACCCTGGCGGAGGCGCGGGGCGCGGTCGTCAGCAAGGCAGGAGAACTCTCCGAAGCCAACAACTCCATCAGAGACCTCAAGCTGAAGCTGGGGGATCTCGAGAAGATGTTGTCGGAGGCCAAATCCTGAGAGGGGATCCTGATCAAGGACCTGGAGACCGAGAAGCAGCTGCAAATGAACGAGACCGCCAACCTCAATGACCACGTGGCGGGCGAGAAATGTTGGCTTGAATGCCTTGCCGCCATTGCGAACTCGGTCGCCATGTAGCTGGGCACCATGGGGATGCCGGACATGAGGTACGCCCCGGAGATGAGCCTGAGCCCCAACGCCAACCTGACCCTGTACTTTGAAAGGGTTGTCGACGCCCTAGAGCGGCTTCACTCCAACCGGGCGGCCTCCCTGGCCGAGAAGTCCCGGATGCTCTGGTGGGGTGTCATGACCAAGGTCCTTGCCAACATAGCGCTTCGAAGCTACGCTGAAGAGCTTGCCGGAGGATGCTGACATCGCAGTGCTCAATGAGCGTATCAAGCCCATCCTCAGCCGCATCGACAAAATCAAGAGGTTGGAGGGCCAGCGCCGGGACTAGGCACCCCGTTCCTTATCACCGCTGCAGGTTCATGACCAAGACAATTGCTATCTTTAGTTAGAACCGCGGCGGCAATTTACGTAATATAACTCTGCAGTACTCTTGACATTATGCATGTTATTTTCCTGTTCGATTTTCCTTTGTATGTCCACCCTATGTTAACTGGGTAGGCTTGCCGGCGCATAAACCCAGGGCGGCCTCTTGAGGACGGATCCCCATTAGCCTGCCGGGTGTGCTTGCTGCCGGCCAAACCACCTTACCACCCTCAACATGGCCGCTCAATCTGTCAGGCTTGACTCGAGTCAGAGTCGAGAGCGTTGCTGACGGCGGAAGGCTACCCTACCGCTCTCGACGCGGCCGCTTGAACTGTTGAGTGGACTCGAAATAGAACAAGGGCATCGTCATCATAAGGATATGACTTATGAAATTGGCGACCAAGCTTACCTTCGGGTTACTCCTTTGAAGGGTACCCATCGTTTCGGTATCAAGGGCAAGTTGGCCCCTCGTTACATTGGTCCTTTTCGCATTCTCGCTAAACAAGGAGAGGTTGCCTACCAGTTGGAACTACCCCCACATCTTTCTCGAGTTCATGATGTCTTCCACGTCTCTCAACTCAGGCGTTGCTTCTCGGATCCCATCCGCGGAGTGGACCACGAAACGCTTGATCTCCAAGATAACCTCACATACCGAGAGTACCCGGTTCGCATTCTTGATCAAGCAGAGCGTGTCACTCGACGTCAGAACATCAAGTTTCTCAAAGTTCAGTGGTCTCATCATTCCGAGAGAGAAGCTACTTGGGAGCGAGAAGATCGTCTTTGATTGGAGTACCCCACTTTCTTTCCGTCGACCCCTGAATCTCGAGACGAGATTCTTTCAAGTGGGGGCGAGTTGTCACATCCCTAGTCTGGTATGACTTAGACTAGCTAGCCATTTGTGCATCATATTTAAATTTCATTTAATTTGAAATGAGGATTGGTGGAACCCTCAGAATCATTTTTGAAAATGACCCAAATAAAAATTTCTCCAAAAGGGTCCAAGAAAATGCTCATGTTGCTCTCTGAAAATATTGGACAGAGATAAAAATCAAATCAATATTTTTAAGAGCTCATAGGTATTTATTTTGGGCATTTGGAATTAATGCATAAATATTTGCATTGGAGATATATTAGTTATATATATGAAATATGGTCCAAAAATTATGCCATTTATAAAGGAGCTCTGGAATAATATATCTAGCTCCTGCAAAAATTGGCATAAGGTAATAAATTGATTTAGTATCTTATTAAATCAAAACTAATGTCAGAAAAATTAGAAAACAAAAAAAATAAAAGAAGGAGAAGCTTACCTGGGGCTCCCCCCTGTGCAGCCCAGAAGCAGGCCGGCCCAGCCAGCAGGCGGCCCAGCCCGCCCCCTCCTCTGTCATCTTCGTCCTCGACAGAGGGAGGGGAGCGTGCCCGGCGCGCGCGCGCGCCACCGCGCCACGCCACCTCCCTCCCTGCCTGCCTGTCCTCCCCTCGTCGCGCTGGATGGACCGGACGACGCCACGCGACGCCCTGCACCTCTCTCCCACTCTCTCATTCCTCCCCCTCCCCTGGATCTCTCTCTCCCGACCGCCCGAACGCGCCCGTCGCCACCGCTCGCCGTAGTCGTAGCCACCGCGCCCCTCGAGAGCTTATGAGCAGTCCACGAGCTCCGCCACGTCGCCGGCTACCTCCTCGTCGAGCCACGCACCTCCGGACGGCCTCCATCGCCGCCATCGCCATCGTCTTCCTCCTCGGGCTCCGCCGTCCGCCGTCGTCGATTCGCCGTCACCAGGTCTCCCCCGACCCCGCTGTGCTGCTCTGCGTGATCGCCGTGAGCATCTCCCTGTTTCCCCTCTCTTCTCCCCCTCGTTCCCGTGTCGCAGCCGTCGCTACCACCACGGCCGAAGCCTCTCGCCGCCGTCCATGTCGCCGTCGCCGTCTCGGCCCGCCTCCGCCCAAACCGAGCCTTCCATTGCGCTCCCGGTGCCACGAGGGTGCCGCCGAGCCCCTCAGGTGGCCTCCCCGTGCCCCGCAGGCCGATCCCGCTCGCGCCCGAACTCCGGCCGCCGCCGCGAGCTTTGCTCTGGCGAGCTCCGGCCTCCCCCGCTACTTCCACCTGCCCTACCAGATGCGCGAGAGCCCGGGCTACGCCCCGGTGCTCTCCGACGTCGCCCCCGTGGTCTGTTTCGCGGACGCCGCCGCGTCCAGAGGTCGCCGCCGACGACCTCGCCGGCCTGACGAGTGGGCCCCGTCGGCAGGTGATTAGCTTAGTGCTAATCACCGTTAGCTAACCCCCCTGACACTGACAGTGGGCCCCAGCGCCACTAACTTTTAATTAGAACTAAATTAACCCCTGTTTAACCCCCCTGTCACTGACGTGTGGGCCCCACACGTCAGGTTTGACCCGGACCAGCCCAGTTGACCGCTGACGTCGTGCTGACGTCATGCTGGCGCAATAATATGATTTCTGGATTTAAATTAAAATAGAAAATTCCAGAAATTGTTTTAAACTTCAAAAATTCATAACAATTCAACCCGTAGCTCGGATTAAAATAATTTATATATGAAAAATTATCAGAAAAATGCAATCTTTCCATCTGTACTAGTTTCATGCATGAAAAACCAACTTATACATGCTGTATATAAGAAAACACATTATGGCATATATAGGAGCTTATCCTGGAGATGCATTTGAACCTTTGGTTCAAATGGACTTCAAACCAAATGTTTTCCAGTTGCATTAGCTCAAACAACATCACATCTTTATGCCATGTTCATGCATCATATTGTTGCATATGTTTGTGTATTGATTGCCGGCACCGTTCCTTCTCGATAGGTCTTGCTCCGGAGACCGTTCCAGAGTACCTGTCTGTGAAGCAGTGCCTCCTCTGTTGTTTTACCAGGCAAGCAAACCCCCTTGTTCATCTCGATAAAACCCTACTCTCTCTCTCTCCTGCTCTCAGTTATTGCATTAGGACAACAATGGTTCATCTGCTACTTTGTGCTGCAGTAGTTGAACCCATTCCTCTGCATGACCTGTCATTGCCACAGTAAAAAGTTGAAACCCACTAGCATGTGTAGGAGTTGATTGAGCCATGTTGTGTTCCTACCATGCTATGCCTGCTATTGCTTAGAGTTGTGTCAGGTCTGATTCATTGGGAATGAATTGGAGTGTCACGATATGTTCTGATGCTGAGAGTTAAGTGTGTGAACAAGATTTGGTAAAGGTAGTGGTGAGAGGCCATGTAGGAGTACATGGTGGGTTGTCTCACTAGAACCGTCCTTAAGCACCGAGTTCTATGTATGTTGTCCAATGACTCGATACTACCACACATTGGGCTCCGAGCGCTCCAAGCCCTCTCGACTTATTAACCGACTTGATCTCTGTCCAGGAATCGCAACTAGTTTCTGGCGTTTGTAGGTAGTCCTATTTTTCTACCAAGCGGCACCCGGCAGGGTGGGCTTGGGACAGACTAGGCACACGTGGCCTGGTGTACTGAGTGGCACCCGGATGGTGGGCTCGGGAACCCTGTACACATCGTTTGGGGCCGTAAGCGACACCCCGGCCGGATCTCCTTGCGGATGGAACCCGAATAGGCGATAAACCTGGATTAGAGTCTTGTGTGGTTAGTCAGGTCGTGGCCGACACCCTCGCCAGGCTTCCGCTTGAAGGTTGCCGAGATACATGACGTGTACATGGCGGTAAGTGGCGAGAGCGTGTGTGAAGAAGTACACCCCTGCAGGGTTAACATGATCTATTCGAATAGCCGGGTCCGCGGTTATGGACTTCTTGGATGCTTACATGGTACATAGACAACTTGAAGTGGATACTATAAAATGCTCAAGACAAGTGTGAGTGCTATGGATGGCCTTCTCGTAGGGAGACGGGGATGAATCCATAATAGTGTATTGTGTGGTGATTAGTGGACTCGTGTACGTTGTTTCACCTCCAGAGTTTCTGGTAGTCGTAGAACAGGATAGCCACAGAGTCAAAGCTGGCTTGCTGCAACTAAACCCCACGTTACCCTCTTGATACAAGTGCATGTATGATAGGATCTGATGTAAGTCTTGCTGAGTACCTTTGTACTCATGTTGCTTTATTTATGTTTTTTGCAGCGGAGACTTCAGTCTTACTAGTGTTCTCGTGGACTTCGACTAGTAGCTAGTACCTCAGCTACGATCTTGAGCGGACGTTGTAGATAGTCAGGCTTTCAGCCTTTTTCATTTATAGATGTCTGTACTCAGACATGTAATGCTTCCTCTTGTTGCTTGATTGCTCTGACTGTTGGGTCATGTGACCCCTGTTTGTATTAATGCTGTGATGGCTCTTCTAAGCCTTTATCTATATAAGTTGTTGAGTTATGCTGTGATGCCATGTTGTACAGCACATACTTGCATGTTATGCGTACGTGTAATGTGTATTGCTATGTGTGGGATCTGACTATCTAGTTGTTTATTCTTAGTAGCCTCTCTTACCGGGAAATGTCTCCTAGTGCTTCCATTGAGCCCTGGTAGCTTGCTACTGCTCCGGAACACTTAGGCAGGCCGGCATGTGTCCTTCTTCGATCCTGTGTCTGTCCCTTCGGGGAAATGTCACGCGATGAATACCGGAGTCCTGCTAGCCCGCTACAGTCCGGTTCACCGGAGTCTTGTTAGCCCAGTGCTACAGCCTGGATTCACTCGTTGATGACCGACACGTTCGATGCTGGGTCATGGATGCCTGTCTCTGTAAGTTAGTGCCACTTTGGGTTTACGACTAGCCATGTCAGCCCGGGCTCTTTACCATATGGATGCTACCGACACCATCATATACGTGTGCCAAAATGCGCAAACGGTCCCGGGCAAAGGTAGGGCGACACCCGTGGGGATACCGTGCGTGAGGCCGCAAAGTGATATGAGGCGTTACATGCTAGATCGATGTGGCATTGAGTCGGGGTCCTGACAGCGCTGGTATCAGAGCCTGACTGCCTGTAGGATTACCAAGCCAAACTGGTCGAAGTCGAGTCTAGAAATTCTTTAGTTATGTAAGGGAATTGATTGTGGGTTGGAACGTAAGGCTCTTTTTACTCCTTATACCTCATGACCTTCTGATCTGAGTCGTCCTATCTTTCCGACGGGATTAAGGAACTAGGCTTCTCTTCCGTCTATCAGGATCACGTGTTACTACTCCGTAGTTCCATAGGATTGGTTGATCAGAGTCATACCCCAGTTCTGAGTATTTCCGGTGTAGTCTGTTTGGTATGATCTCAGAACCTTGAGTAATGCTGATGAGTATGTTATTGCCCCATTTCAGTAGGATGTCTCATTCTGAGCTTTTTACTGCCGTTATGCTGCCGGAATTTTCCTAGGAGTTCGAGAGATACTAATTCCTTGTCCTACATTCTACAGTCTATAGTTGATGCTGATTCCGTCCCTGGTTTTCGTTTCTCAGGATGTCATCAAGTTCTATTGTTCGTAGCCGGAACCATGAGGATGGTAGGGATGAGGATCCTCCCGACCAGCCTTCGTTGACAGAGTTCATGCTAGAGATGGAGAGGAACAAGCGTGAGTCTAACCGTCTGTTGGCACGTATCGAGGAGAACACCGCACATCAGTTCAAAGGGTCTGCTACCATTCATGATTTCATTCGCTTGCACCCACCTACCTTTCATCATTCCATCGAGCCACTCGATGCAGATGACTGGCTCCGTAGCATCACTCATAAGCTGCTTTCCGCGAGCGTAGCTGAAGATGACAAGGTCACTTATGCCACATACCACCTGGAAGGTCCTGCTAGTCTTTGGTGGCAGAACTATGAGACTTTGCTTCCAGCTGGCCAGATTCCTACCTGGAGAGATTTCACTGAGGCTTTTCGCGAGCATCACATTCCCCAGGCCCTCCTTGATCGCAAGAGAGAAGAGTTCTGTAGTCTCACCCAGAATAAGATGGTTGTTGATGCTTATAGCAGAGAATTCGAGAAACTTGCCCGTTATGCCACAGAAGAAGTGTCCACGGACGCCAAGAAGCAGGCTAGGTTCCGGAAGGGTCTCAACCCCAAGTTGCGTCGTGATCTCCACCTGTATGATTGTGATACATTCCAAGCCCTTGTGAACAAAGCCATTAATGCAGAGACAGCTCAACTCACTTACGAGGGGTCTCGTAAGCACACCCATAATCTGGGATCTTCCTCTGGCTATAGTTCCCAGAAGCGCCGGATTTGGGTTCCAAACTCCGCTCTTCCTTCCGGATATACGCCGGGGCCATCCTCTGTGGTGCCTTCCCCAGCTCAGTTGTATATTCCACCCTTGCCTACTGGTAGACCACTTGTCAATGCGGGTCCACGTCTAACCTCAGGGACTTGCTTCACATGCGGGAAGCCAGGACACTATGCACGTGATTGCTCTCAGACTAGTTATGCTCCACCCCAGCCCGAGAAGACTGTTGGCTGTATTAAGCCATCACGCAAGATGATCAGTGTCAAGTCAGTTCCCACTGAACGTGGACGTGTGCATCACGTCTCAGCTAAAGACGCTCATGATGATCCAGATGTCGTTCTTGGTACACTCCTTGTCAATTGTCACCCAGCATCAGTTCTATTCGATACTGGAGCATCTCACTCCTTCATTTCTGAAGGCTATGCTCGTTTGCACGACATGTCATTTTGTGATATGCCAACCCCGCTTGAAATCCAAACCCCAGGGTCTAGATGGCAGACCACCAGAATCAGCCATGGTAACGAAATCCTTGTTGATAGACTTGTATTCCTTGCATCACTTGTAGCCCTCAAGTCCTCAGATATTAACATCATCTTGGGTATGGACTGGATGACAGCTCATCATGCCAAGATTGATTGTTACACAAGATCTGTTCAGCTTACACACCCGTCTGGCAAGATAGTCACCGTCTCCACTAGAGTTGCAAAGCGTCAGCTCTATTCTCTTAATGTCAGCCCTCTTCCAGACCTTGAAGATATCCCGGTAGTCCGTGACTTTCCGGATGTCTTTCCAGAGGAACTGCCAGGTGTTCCACCTGACAGAGATGTAGAGTTCGTCATAGATCTTATCCCAGGAACAGCTCCAATCTCCCGGAGACCTTACAAGATGGCACCCTTAGAACTAGCCGAGCTTAAGAAACAACTTGATGAGTCCTTGCAAAAGGGTTTCATCCGTCCTAGTTCTTCTCCTTGGGCTTGCCCCGTCCTCTTCGTCAAGAAGAAAGACGGTACGGACCGGATGGTTGTAGATTATCGTCCCGTTAATTTGGTCACGATAAAGAACAAGTATCCGCTTCCCAGGATCAACGACCTGTATGATCAGCTCGCTGGATCCTCAGTCTTCTCCAAGATGGATTTGAGGTTAGGATACCACCAAATCAAAATCAGAAACGGGGACATTCCCAAGACAGCTTTTGTCACTCGTTATGGTCAGTACGAGTACACCGTTATGTCCTTTGGTCTAACCAACACTCCAGCTACTTTCTCCCGCTTGATGAACTCGATCTTCATGGAGTACTTAGATAAGTTCGTCGTGGTTTACCTCGATGACATTCTTATTTACTCGAAGAACGAGGAAGAGCATGCCGAACATCTTAGACTCGTGTTAGAAAAACTCAGAGAGCACCGCCTTTATGCCAAGTTCTCCAAGTGCGAATTTTGGTTACCAGAAGTGACCTACTTAGGCCACGTAATCTCTGGTAAGGGCATTGCTGTCAACCCCGAGAGAGTTCAAGCCGTTCTCGATTGGACTCCACCTGAGACCGTTAAACAAGTTAGGAGTTTCCTTGGGCTAGCCAGTTATTGTCGCCGCTTTGTTGAAAACTTCTCCAAAGTAGCCAAACCCCTCACGGAACTTCTCAAGAAAGATAAAAAGTTCGAGTGGTCCTCACAGTGTGAGTACAGTTTTCAGGAACTGAAAAGGCGCCTGACTTCTGCTCCCATACTTGTGCCACCGGATTTCACAAAGGACTTTGTTATCTATTGTGACGCCTCACGACAGGGACTAGGTTTCATTCTTATGCAGGATCGTCATGTGATTGCCTATGCATCTCGACAGTTGCATCCACATGAGGAGAATTATCCTACACATGATCTAGAGCTTGCAGCCGTAGTCTATGCACTCAAGACCTGGCGACATTACCTTCTTGGTAAACGTTGCGAGATCTACACTGATCACCAGAGTCTCAAGTATATCTTCACCCAACCAGATTTGAACCTTAGGCAAAGACGTTGGTTGGAGTTAATCACAGATTATGATCTAGGGATTACCTACACCCCAGGCAAAGCCAATGTCATGGCTGATGCGCTAAGCCGTAAATCCTATTGCAACAATCTCATGTTGCAGCAAGGCCAACCACTTCTCCATGAGGAATTCTGTAAGCTTAATATTCACATAGCTTCTCGCGGATTTCTCTCTACCTTGGTGGCGAAACCTGATCTTGAGGATCGGATTATCGCTGCTCAAAAGCAAGACACAGGAATTTCTCGGATCAAGAGAAACATTAAGAAGGGAGTTGGTGGATGTTTCTCTATGGATGATCGTGGTGTTGTTTTCTTTGAGAATCGCTTGGTGGTTCCCAAGAATCAACATCTGCGACAATTGATTCTTAAGGAGGCGCATGAATCTCCTCTCACGATTCATCCCGGTAGTACTAAGATGTATCAGGACCTACGCCAGAGGTTCTGGTGGACTAGGATGAAGAGAGAAATCGCAGAGTTCATTGCTAAATGTGACGTTTGTCGTCGCGTTAAGGCAGAGCATCAGAGACCTGCTGGCACCCTTCAGCCTTTAGCTATTCCTGAATGGAAATGGGATAAAGTTAGTATGGACTTCATCACCGGCTTTCCCAGGACCAAGAGAGGGAATAACGCTATCCTCGTAGTCGTTGATCGTCTTTCCAAAGTGGCTCACTTCCTTCCTGTTCGAGAAAATATCACTGCTAGTCAGCTTGCTGACTTATATATTTCTCGAATAGTGTCACTGCATGGTGTTCCACTAGAGATCAATTCAGACCGTGGCAGTCTCTTCACTTCTCATTTCTGGGAGAGTTTCCAAACTGCCATGGGAACCCATCTTTCCTTCAGTACCGCTTTCCACCCTCAGTCGAGTGGTCAGGTGGAACGGGTCAATCAAGTTCTCGAAGACATGCTCAGAGCTTGCGTTATCTCATTCGGTATGGATTGGGAGAAATGTCTTCCTTTTGCCGAGTTTGCTTATAACAATAGCTATCAATCCAGCCTCAAGAAAGCTCCTTTTGAGGTTCTCTATGGACGAAGATGTCGAACACCTTTGAACTGGTCAGAAACCGGTGAAAGACAATTCTTCGGACCGGATATGATCCAGGAGGCAGAAGAGCAAGTTCGCATCATTCGTGAGAATTTGAAAACAGCCCAGTCTCGTCAGAAGAGCCAGTACGATCGTCATCATAAGGATATGACTTATGAAATTGGCGACCAAGCTTACCTTCGGGTTACTCCTTTGAAGGGTACCCATCGTTTCGGTATCAAGGGCAAGTTGGCCCCTCGTTACATTGGTCCTTTTCGCATTCTCGCTAAATGATGAGAGGTTGCCTACCAGTTGGAACTACCCCCACATCTTTCTCGAGTTCATGATGTCTTCCACGTCTCTCAACTCAGGCGTTGCTTCTCGGATCCCATCCGCGGAGTGGACCACGAAACGCTTGATCTCCAAGATAACCTCACATACCGAGAGTACCCGGTTCGCATTCTTGATCAAGCAGAGCGTGTCACTCGACGTCAGAACATCAAGTTTCTCAAAGTTCAGTGGTCTCATCATTCCGAGAGAGAAGCTACTTGGGAGCGAGAAGATCGTCTTCGATTGGAGTACCCCACTTTCTTTCCGTCGACCCCTGAATCTCGAGACGAGATTCTTTCAAGTGGGGGCGAGTTGTCACATCCCTAGTCTGGTATGACTTAGACTAGCTAGCCATTTGTGCATCATATTTAAATTTCATTTAATTTGAAATGAGGATTGGTGGAACCCTCAGAATCATTTTTGAAAATGACCCAAATAAAAATTTCTCCAAAAGGGTCCAAGAAAATGCTCATGTTGCTCTCTGAAAATATTGGACAGAGATAAAAATCAAACCAATATTTTTAAGAGCTCATAGGTATTTATTTTGGGCATTTGGAATTAATGCATAAATATTTGCATTGGAGATATATTAGTTATATATATGAAATATGGTCCAAAAATTATGCCATTTATAAAGGAGCTCTGGAATAATATATCTAGCTCCTGCAAAAATTGGCATAAGGTAATAAATTGATTTAGTATTTTATTAAATCAAAACTAATGTCAGAAAAATTAGAAAACAAAAAAAATAAAAGAAGGAGAAGCTTACCTGGGGCTCCCCCCTGTGCAGCCCAGCAGCAGGCCGGCCTAGCCAGCAGGCGGCCCAGCCCGCCCCCTCCTCTGTCGTCTTCGTCCTCGACAGAGGGAGGAGAGCGTGCCCGGCGCGCGCGCGCGCCACCGCGCCACGCCACCTCCCTCCCTGCCTGCCTGTCCTCCCCTCGTCGCGCTGGATGGACCCGACGACGCCACGCGACGCCCTGCACCTCTCTCCCACTCTCTCATTCCTCCCCCTCCCCTGGTTCTCTCTCTCCCGACCGCCCGAACGCGCCCGTCGCCACCGCTCGCCGTAGTCGTAGCCACCGCGCCCCTCGAGAGCTTCTGAGCAGTCCACGAGCTCCGCCACGTCGCCGGCTACCTCCTCGTCGAGCCACGCACCTCCGGACGGCCTCCATCGCCGCCATCGCCATCGTCTTCCTCCTCGGGCTCCGCCGTCCGCCGCCGTCGATTCGCCGTCACCAGGTCTCCCCCGACCCCGCTGTGCTGCTCTGCGTGATCGCCGTGAGCATCTCCCTGTTTCCCCTCTCTTCTCCCCCTCGTTCCCGTGTCGCAGCCGTCGCTACCACCACAGCCGAAGCCTCTCGCCGCCGTCCATGTCGCCGTCGCCGTCTCGGCCCGCCTCCGCCCAAACCGAGCCTTCCATTGCGCTCCCGGTGCCACGAGGGTGCCGCCGAGCCCCTCAGGTGGCCTCCCCGTGCCCCGCAGGCCGATCCCGCTCGCGCCCGAACTCCGGCCGCTGCCGCGAGCTTTGCTCCGGCGAGCTCCGGCCTCCCCCGCTACTTCCACCTGCCCTACCAGATGCGCGAGAGCCCGGGCTACGCCCCGGTGCTCTCCGATGCCGCCCCCGTGGTCTGTTTCGCGGACGCCGCCGCGTCCAGAGGTCGCCGCCGACGACCTCGCCGGCCTGACGAGTGGGCCCCGTCGGCAGGTGATTAGCTTAGTGCTAATCACCGTTAGCTAACCCCCCTGACACTGACAGTGGGCCCCAGCGCCACTAACTTTTAATTAGAACTAAATTAACCCCTGTTTAACCCCCTGTCACTGACGTGTGGGCCCCACACGTCAGGTTTGACCCGGACCTGACCGCTGACGTCGTGCTGACGTCAAGCTGGCGCAATAATATGATTTCTGGATTTAAATTAAAACAGAAAATTCCAGAAATTGTTTTAAACTTCAAAAATTCATAACAATTCAACCGTAGCTCGGATTAAAATAATTTATATATGAAAAATTATCAGAAAAATGCAATCTTTCCATCTGTACTAGTTTCATGCATGAAAAAGCAACTTATACATGCTGTATATAAGAAAACACATTATGGCATATATCGGAGCTTATCCTGGAGATGCATTTGAACCTTTGGTTCAAATGGACTTCAAACCAAATGTTTTCCAGTTGCATTAGCTCAAACAACATCACATCTTTATGCCATGTTCATGCATCATATTGTTGCATATGTTTGTGTATTGATTGCCGGCACCGTTCCTTCTCGATAGGTCTTGCTCCGGAGACCGTTCCAGAGTACCTGTCTGTGAAGCAGTGCCTCCTCTGTTGTTTTACCAGGCAAGCAAACCCCCTTGTTCATCTCGATAAAACCCTACTCTCTCGCTCCTGCTCTTAGTTATTGCATTAGGACAACAACGGTTCATCTGCTACTTTGTGCTGCAGAAGTTGAACCCATTCCTCTGCATGACCTGTCATTGCCACAGTAAATAGTTGAAACCCACTAGCATGTGTAGGAGTTGATTGAGCCATGTTGTGTTCCTACCATGCTATGCCTGCTATTGCTTAGAGTTGTGTCAGGTCTGATTCATTGGGAATGAATTGGAGTGTCACGATATGTTCTGATGCTGAGAGTTAAGTGTGTGAACACGATTTGGTAAAGGTAGTGGTGAGAGGCCATGTAGGAGTACATGGTGGGTTGTCTCACTGGAACCGTCCTTAAGCACCAAGTTCTATGTATGTTGTCCAATGACTCGATACTACCACACATTGGGCTCCGGGCGCTCCAAGCCCTCTCGACTTATTAACCGACTTGATCTCTGTCCAGGAATCGCAACTAGTTTCTGGCGTTTGTAGGTAGTGCTATTTTTCTACCAAGCGGCACCCGGCAGGGTGGGCTTGGGACAGACTAGGCACACGTGGCCTGGTGTACCGAGTGGCACCCGGATGGTGGGCTCGAGAACCCTGTACACATCGTTTGGGGCCGTAAGCGACACCCCGGCCGGATCTCCTTGCGGATGGAACCCGAATAGGCGATAAACCTGGATTAGAGTCTTGTGTGGTTAGTCAGGTCGTGGCCGACACCCTCGCCAGGCTTCCGCTTGAAGGTTGCCGAGATACATGACGTGTACATGGCGGTAAGTGGCGAGAGCGTGTGTGAAGAAGTACACCCCTGCAGGGTTAACATGATCTATTCGAATAGCCGGGTCCGCGGTTATGGACTTCTTGGATGCTTACATGGTACATAGACAACTTGAAGTGGATACTATAAAATGCTCAAGACAAGTGTGAGTGCTATGGATGGCCTTCTCGTAGGGAGACGGGGATGAATCCATAATAGTGTATTGTGTGGTGATTAGTGGACTCGTGTACGTTGTTTCACCTCCAGAGTTTCTGGTAGTCGTAGAACAGGATAGCCACAGAGTCAAAGCTGGCTTGCTGCAACCAAACCCCACGTTACCCTCTTGATACAAGTGCATGTATGATAGGATCTGATGTAAGTCTTGCTGAGTACCTTTGTACTCATGTTGCTTTATTTATGTTTTTTGCAGCGGAGACTTCAGTCTTACTAGTGTTCTCGTGGACTTCGACTAGTAGCTAGTACCTCAGCTACGATCTTGAGCGGACGTTGTAGATAGTCAGGCTTTCAGCCTTTTTCATTTATAGATGTCTGTACTCAGACATGTAATGCTTCCGCTTGTTGCTTGATTGCTCTGACTGTTGGGTCATGTGACCCCTGTTTGTATTAATGCTGTGATGGCTCTTCTGAGCCTTTATCTATATAAGTTGTTGAGTTATGCTGTGATGCCATGTTGTACAGCACATACTTGCATGTTATGCGTACGTGTAATGTGTATTGCTATGTGTGGGATCTGACTATCTAGTTGTTTATTCTTAGTAGCCTCTCTTACCGGGAAATGTCTCCTAGTGCTTCCACTGAGCCCTGGTAGCTTGCTACTGCTCCGGAACACTTAGGCAGGCCGGCATGTGTCCTTCTTCGATCCTGTGTCTGTCCCTTCGGGGAAATGTCACGCGATGAATACCGGAGTCCTGCTAGCCCGCTACAGCCCGGTTCACCGGAGTCCTGTTAGCCCAGTGCTACAGCCTGGATTCACTCGTTGATGACCGACACGTTCGATGCTGGGTCATGGATGCCTGTCTTTGTAAGTTAGTGCCACTTTGGGTTTACGACTAGCCATGTCAGCCCGGGCTCTTTACCATATGGATGCTAGCGACACCATCATATACGTGTGCCAAAATGCGCAAACGGTCCCGGGCAAAGGTAGGGCGACACCCGTGGGGATACCGTGCGTGAGGCCGCAAAGTGATATGAGGCGTTACATGCTAGATCGATGTGGCATTGAGTCGGGGTCCTGACAAGCAGGATTAGTAATTGGCACAAGGATCGTTTACCCAGGTTCGGGCCGCAAGGATGCGTAAAACCCTAGTCCTTCTTGGTGGATGTATTAAGTGTTCTTGAGCTCTCGAACTAGCGATAGGCGTTGCGTGGTTCGAAAGAGCCGAATCCTTTTCCAGTATGCCTTGGGCCTCCTTTTATAGTAGAAAGGAGCTGCCACAGTGGCACACAGGAGGTGGAAAGGCCTACAGTGTTGCGAGCTAATTGCTCGTATTACAGGACATGACGCATTTAATGTGTGGCTTAGGTGTCCCTTCACTTTATCGGGGACGAGGACGAGGCCCGTCCCGTCTGTCGCCACTCCTCCTCGCTTCAACACGCACCCTGGCCAGCGATGCAAGCGGTGCCATGTAGGCAGGCAAGCAGCTCAGGTGGCGCGGTGGTGGAGCCTCCACGAAGATCTGCATGCCGCCACGCAGGTGCGTGCTGAGTTAGCCTGGAAGCCGCATGTTGCCACGCAGGTGCCTGCCCAGTTGGTTGGGCTGGCGGCTGCATGTGAAAGGCGGTGGGGATTTGGTAGGTGCGGGCCTGGCAGCGGCCGCACTGTCACCTTCGGCAAGGGTCTTGTCGGGTGGCCCGGCAAGGGTCTTGCCGTGGCGCACTGTTGTCCCCGGCAAGGGTCTTGCCGGGGGTCTTGTGGGTTTTCCTAGGTGAGGATCTTGACGAGGATTGTTGCCCTCCAATCCTTATTTGATCTTGTGTATTCTTTGTCTTCACAAAGATCTGCATGCCACCATGGAGGTGCCTCCAGAGCCCTGGCCCAACGTGGTTGTTGGCGTTGGAGACCGTGGGCTCAAGGGTGGCTCGCCCCGTTGGTGTGGGCGAGCTGCCCCGGCAAGGGCCTTGCCGGGGCTGCTGAGGCTGCCCCCGGCAAGGATCTTGCCGGGGAAACATGCCTCGTCCATCTGCACTTTGTGGCCTTGGTCCTTGTCGTCGCCTTTTTTGTCTTGTGCCTTCGGCTGCTCTCCAACTTCCCTCCTTTGCCCTGCTGAGTGCGGCCATGGCGTGTGGCTCCGACTGCCCGTGCACAAGTAAAGGGATCAAAAGGAGAGCCCCTACTTTTGTACACCGACAACGAGTGGGGGCACATGATACCTAAGGCAGATTCAAAATTTTGAACTTGTCATCATAGCATCCGCAAATCATATATTAAGGGTATTCAATGTTCGTTTTGTTTTTGAACGTACAATATACTCCCTCCTATCCTTTCTAGTTTACATATAAGTTTTATGTGTAGTCAAAGTATCTCTACTTTGATCAAAAAAGTATCAACATTCAACAATGCCCAATCAATATTGTTAGATTCGTACGTACTCCTAGATTTGTACTCGAGATGGTTTCCAATTTGTTTTCAACCACGTGAATGTGCTTGTTCTCGTGCATGCTCTTCCTACTAGGATTTCGTCACGTATAGCCAGTCCAATAGTAACTTTTTTAAGCTCCATGTCCAATAGTACTAGTGGAGTACTGACAACATCTGTACTAGATTCTGCGGTGCTCATAGTAGTACTCCCTCCTTCCATTTATATAGGGCCTATGTGGAGGAGAGAGATGTGAAAATGTAAGGGGAGTGAGCTCTCATTCAAGAGCCTAGCTATATACGCATTCCTAGTTAAATACAATAAATATGAAGAAAGAGATAGAGAGGAGATGGAAAAAGTACTAATACAATAGCCAACCTTATAATTTTTTTGTGGGAAATAGCCTACCTTATAGCCCACACTACTGTATGACTGCATATAGTAGATGATGGCTATAGATGACATGGCAGTCCCTCATAGCCATCGACTGGCTATATTACTAACCATGCTCTAATGCGTTTTTCAAAACCGCATTTGACTATTGACAAGATTAATAGTACAT
The DNA here is from genome assembly GCF_002162155.2 of Triticum dicoccoides. Classification (NCBI taxonomy): domain Eukaryota; kingdom Viridiplantae; phylum Streptophyta; class Magnoliopsida; order Poales; family Poaceae; genus Triticum; species Triticum dicoccoides. Next base: position 307,434,454 of record NC_041383.1, on the reverse strand, counting down.
GAGATGTATAATGTGAAAATTATATCATTGGAAGCTCCTTTCACATAAGAATTTGACAGTATGATTTGTGTAAGTTGCATGTCATATATTATTACTCTAACATTTGGTCAAAGTTAGCCTCAAAAAATGCATTAGGCCCTGTATAGTAAATGGAAGGAGGGAGTATTAGTGGAAATGGATCCTCTAAAGTAGGTATCCCTGCCTTACCCTCCCTTTCGGTCACTTACTGGCGGACACCATGCTTGCTAGGCCCCGCATGTCAGTTACTCAATGGGTTCGGCCACGTCTGGGGATCCTCATCTATAGTATACTCCCTCTATTTTTATTTACTCCGCATAAAACGGAGGGAGTGGTAGTATACATGACGCGGGCGGGGGAGGGGGAGGGGCGTCGGTTTGCTCTCAACTATGGTCCCACAAGCAAATGAAAATGCAAGACGAAGCGCGTTCCATTCGGTGAGCAACATGGAGGGACCAGCGTGTCGGGCTGCAACGCGAACGTGACAAGAGCGATGTACAGTCAAAACCGATTGACCGGTCCTTACCAAACCACTATTCACACTAGAACATTCGCTGCTCAGCCTACGCCAGCCACTACCATAAAACCACACCTAATCTCCAGCCCATTCCCCCACCTTTCGATCCCCTTGCCTGCATCAAGCGTCCCCTAGTTCGCCAGAAAGCCATGGTGTGCTGCAAGATCACGTACTACAAGATGCTGAGGCCGGAGCGCCGCGCAGAAATCATGGCGGCGGTCGGCGCCATAGACCTCCGTTCCCAAGCTCGCTTTGCGGCAGGCCAATCCTCGAGTTCTCTAGAGCCAAGCTACGAGGAGGAGGAAGCCGAAACAATGTTCATGGCCGAAGTCGCGGCGCAGAAGGCCCCCGATGGGTATCAGACAATGGATGTCGACTTCGTGCGGGCATCTGAGTCCCCCATGGTGCAGACGGACCATAGGTTCAACCTGGCGATACAAAAGGAAGATCGGGAGGCAGAGGCTCAACTCGACGCGGAGCGCTCGCATGCCACTGCCATCGAGGCTCTCCTGCAGGCGGAACCGGATGTCGTGGATGTGAACCGGGCGGCGAAGGCTCATTTGAGGCGGAGCGCGCGGATGCCGCTGCCATCGAGGCCCTCCTGCAGGCGGCACCGGACGTCCTGGACTTGAACCGGGCGGCAGAGGCTCAACTCAATGCGGAGCGCATGGATGCCTCTCTCATCGACGCCCTCCTGCAGGTGGAACCGGACGCCCTGGACTTGAACCGGGCGGCAGAGGCTCGACTCGACGCGGAGCGCACGGATGCTGCTACCATTGAGGCCTTCCTGCAGGCGGAACCGGACGTCCTCGACTTGAACCAGGTTGTGCTATCATCCGTGCAGAGCGCCCGCATGCTCCGTGTGAATGAGTAGCTAGAGGCCTAGGACAACCACGGTGCGGAGACACACGTCGGCAGCTACGGTTGGTTTGCGCTGGTAGCCAAAGACAACGAGGCCATCTCGTTCCGCGAGCAGTGATAGTTTTTCTTTATGTTGTTGTTTTTATGGATCTTTTGTTGTGTAAAAACATATATTGTTATGCAAGTCACCTGACTTGGGTCACTCTAACATTTCAGGCACTTGGGTGAATATCCTACGTCTCCTAACCCTTCTTCCTCACCTCTTCTTCTTCCCCAACAAACCACTACACAAGCCCTACAGATACTCCCCAACATACAGTTGGATAAACATACTCTATGAACGAAAATTATGTGTTAGCGGTAGGATGGCTGAGTTTGGTTTGTTCACATGCGACAACACGTGTCAGTGAGGCTGCATTCCCTTGGTTGCGACCGCGGCGTGCAGGAGCGACCGTGTGAGGGTGCGGTGCGACCGCGACGTGCAGGAGCAACCGTGTGAGGGTGCGGTGCGACCACAACAGCAGTGCGCAAGTGTACCTCCTTTTCCTTTTGAAAACTTTAGGCAAGCTTGGCAAAAATGTGTGGTGAAGTATGGCAATGCAAGGTCTAGAGCCAAACAGGATAAGTACGTACGTACTAGGAGTACTAGTGTTAAAAAAGAAAGGCGGGGTTTTCCTTCGCGGGATTTATCGATACAAATCCTCGTTTCACGTGTCAATTAATGCGTATTTTTTCCTCCAAAGCCCAAAGAGCTAACCATCTCACTCCTCGTCACTTCATTAATGCAGCGCCATGCAAACCAACCTTCTCACTTCCGCATGCATGCAGGGGATATTAATGTCCTTGGTTGCTAGTACGAGGCAAACCCCATCAATTTTGCCTCGATTAGTGTTAGTGGCCTTTTCCAAATTTTAATTTTGATATACTGGCCTTGTGTACAAAAAAATGGAGGTAGTAACTATATTTGACTTCCATCCCCATTGCGGTGACGTCGACGATATCTCAAACGTTGTGGTTTGGCGAAGTGCGTTCGACGGAGAACACCATTGAGGGAGACCATGATAAGTCCTTCGCAAGTGCCGCTGATACGTCTCCAACGTATCTACATTTCCAAACACTTTTGCCCTTATTTTGGACTCTAACTTGCATGTTTTGAATGAAACTAACCCGGACTGACGCTATTTTCAGCCGAACTGCCATGATGTTGTTTTATGTGTAGAAAAGAAAAGTTCTCGGAATGTCCTGGAAATCCACGGAGGCACTTCTCAGAATTAATAAGAATTTTTGGCAAAAGAATGAAGGCTAGGGGGGCCCATGGGCTGTCCACGAGACAGGGGGCGCCCCCCCCTAGGGCGCGCCCTCCTATCTCGTGGGCCCCCTGGACACCTCCCGACCTCAACTCCAACTCCATATATACCGTCTCGGGAGAAAAAAATCAGAGAGAAAGTTTCATCGCGTTTCACGACACGGAGCCGCCGCCAAGCCCTAATCTCTCTCGGGAGGGATGATTTGGAGTCCGTTCGGGGCTCCGGAGAGGGGGATTCGTCGTCGTCGTCATCATCAACCATCCTCCATGACCAATTTCATGATGCTCACCGCCGTGCATGAGTAATTCCATCGTAGGCTTGCTGGACGGTGATGGGTTGGATGAGATTTACCATGTAATCAAGTTAGTTTTGTTAGGGTTTGATCACTAGTATCCACTATGTTCTGAGATTTCAGATCTGAACCTATTATGTTTTCATGAATATATGTGTGTTCTTGATCCTATCTTGCAAGTCTATAGTCACTGAGGGAGTCCTGGATTAGGCGGTGTCCGGATGGCCGGACTATGACCTTTGGTCGGACTCCCGGACTATGAAGACACAAGATTGAAGACTCTGTCCCGTGTCCGAACAAGGACTTTCCTTAGCGTGGAAGGCAAGCTTGGCGATAGGATATGAAGATCTCCTCCCATTGTAACCGATTCTTTGTAACCCTAGCCCTCTCCGGTGTCTATATAAACCGGAGAGTTTTAGTCCGTAGGACAAACAACAATCATACCATAGGCTAGCTTCTAGGGTTTAGCCTCTCTGATCTCGTGGTAGATCAACTCTTGTAATACCCATACCATCAATATTAATCAAGCAGGAGTAGGGTTTTACCTCCACCGAGAGGGCCCGAACCGGGGTAAAAACATCGTGTCCCTTGTCTCCTGTTACCATCCGCCTAGACGCACAGTTCGGGACCCCCTAACCGAGATCCGCCGGTTTTGACACCGACATTGGTGCTTTCATTGAGAGTTCCTCTGTGTCATCGTCGTTAGGCCCGATGGCTTCTTCGATCATCAACCACGACGCGGTCCAGGGTGAGACTTTTCTCCCCGGACAGATCTTCGTATTCGGCGGCTTCGCACTGCGGGCCAACTCGCTTGGCCATCTGGAGCAGATCGAAAGCTATGCCCCTGGCCATCAGGTCAGGTTTGGAAGCTTAAACTACACGGACGACATTCGTGGGGAATTGATCTTCGACGGATTCGAGCCACGGCCGAGCACGCCGCACTGTCTCGATGGGCCTGATCTAGCTCTACCACCGGACAGCGCCCAGAGTGCCGCTCAGGAGTCCGCTCCGACCATTAGTTTGGAGCCTACGGCGCTAACCAAGGATGGATGGTTGGACGCCGCCCCAGGAGCCGCAATCTCTACGGCGATAGAGCCGAATACCATCCTAGTCCTTTGCAAGGCCCGTGACTCCAAGGTGCCGGACTCCGTTCCGGACTCAGAATCTTCCGCACTCCTTCCGATCGAACCTGATTGGGCTCCGATCATGGAGTTCACCGTCGCGGACGTCTTTCAGCACTCGCCCTTTGGCAATATCCTGAACTCCCTAAAGTCTCTCTCTTTGTCAGGAGAGCCCTGGCCGGACTATGGTCAGCAGGGTTGGGATACGGATGACGAAGAAATTCGAAACCCACCCACCACCCACTTTATAGCCACTGTCGACGACACAACCGACATGCTCGACTTCGACTCCGAAGACATTGATGGTATGGAAGACGATGAAGGAGACGACCAAGAACCAGCACCTATAGGGCACTGGAAAGCCACCTCATCATACGATGTATACATGGTGGACACACCCAAAAGGGATAACAACGAGGATCAAAAGGGCGCAAGCAGGGATCATTCCCTCGAAAAACAATCAAAGCGGCGACGTAAGCGCCACACAAAGCCCCACCTCGACAAAGACCCAGCCATAGAACAGGGTGAATCAACGGAAGATGAACATGCCATTGAGCAACCGTCCAAACAGGACGGGTAATCCAAACAACCAATCCCCGGGAAAGATAATAGTCCGAACGACCTCACGCCGGACAAATTGCTGGAACATCGGAACCTCCACCAAAGGCTCGTCGCCACTGCACGTAGCCTGAAAAAGCAGAAGCGGAGGCTCAAAACAGCAGAAGATGCACTCAGGATCAGATGGAACAAAGTACTCAATATTGCACACAAGTACGGCAATAGTCGTCACACAAAGAGCTATCCGAAGCGGAAACTACTACCGGAATTTGATGAAGAGGCCATAAAGCCCCCACAGCCGAAAAACAAGGAAGCCATCAGGTCCGATAGACGACCCAACGATCGATCTAAAGCGACAAAGGGCGCCACACTCAATACAACGAGCGATCCGCCTAAGGATTCGCATCAAACAACCGGCCCAACCAGATCCATCTATGGCCCAAGAAAGCAAGCTCCAGCGAGCAATGCAAAGCAAAAAATATCCGAACATCACGGCACACCTACATACAGGGGCGCCGCACATCCCTTATGTTTTACCGATGAGGTGCTGGATCACGAATTTCCAGCGGGATTCAAGCCCGTGAACATAGAAGCATACGACGGAACAACAGACCCCGGAGTCTGGATAGAGGATTATATCCTCCACATACATATGGCCAGAGGAGATGACCTTCATGCCATCAAATACTTACCCCTATAGCTCAAAGGGCCAGCCCGGCATTGGCTTAAAAGCCTTCCCGAAAACACCATGGGAAGTTGGGAAGCGCTCGAGGAGGCTTTCCGGGCAAATTTTCAAGGGACCTATGTCCGACCTCCGGATGCAGATGATCTGAGTCATATAACTCAGCAACCCAGAGAGTCAGCCCGGAAACTCTGGAACAGATTCCTTACTAAAAAGAATCAGATAGTCGACTGTCCGGACGCTGGGGCCCTAGCGGCTTTCAAACATAGCGTCCGAGACGAATGGCTCGCCAGACACCTCGGCCAAGAAAAGCTAAGAACGATGGCCGCATTAACAAGCCTCATGACCCGCTTTTGCGCAGGAGAGGATAGCTGGTTGGCAAGAAGCAGCACCAGCGACCCGAGTACATCCGAACCAAGAGATGGAAACGAGAAGCCGCGCCGTAACAAAGAACAACACCGAATCAAGGATAACAGCCCAACGAGCACGGCAGTCAACGTCGGATTCAAAAGCTCTCGGCAAAATCATAAAAAGCCGCCGCCCAAAGATGACAGGGACGAGCTGTCCAACCTCAACAAAATCCTGGACAAAATATGTCAAATCCACAGCACCCCCGGGAGACATGCAAACCATACCCACAGAGATTGTTGGGTTTTCAAACAGTCCGGCAAACTCAATGCCGAACACAAGGGGCTCGACACACCAAGCGAGGATGGCGACGGACCCCACAAGCAGAATACCGGAGAACAAAAGAAGTTCCCACAAGAAGTCAAAACAGTAAATTCACTTCATATGACAAAAGGGAAAAACCGAACGGCGCTTATAAAGACACGCGCCACACAGCCAGCCCTAGAGGAGCACCACCACTGGTTGTTACAACCAATCACTTTTGATCATCGGGATTACTCCAGAGGGGCCCGGAACGCAGGCTGGACTGCCTTGGTCTTGAATCCGGTTATTGACGGACTACAATTTACACGAGTCCTTATGGACGGCGGCAGTGACTTAAACCTGTTATATCAAGGCACAATATGCAAACTTGGGGTAAACCCAGCGCTAATCCGCCGTGGAAAAACTTCCTTTCAAGGAGCCACGCCGGGTCCAGATACCCAGAGTATGGGTTCCCTTTCGTTAGAGGTCACGTTCGGCTCACCCGACAACTTCTGAATTGAAAAGCTAACCTTCCACATCGCCCCATTCGTAAGTCGCTATCAAGTGCTACTGGGACGTGAAGCTTTCGCCCGCTTTAACGCAATACCGCATTATGCATCCCTTACACTTAAAATGCCCGGCCCACGAGGCATCATCTCATCACAGGGGAATGACAATTGACCCCCAAAGTACGGGTAAGGGTGCGGCTGCCTGGACAGCCGCACACTAATCTAGCCCTACAATTCCGGACACGGCTAGACGAGTCCGGCGTCAACACACATGGACTTAATAGCCGCATAACCCTGTACAAGGGGCCCCGCGTGTTTACGCCAGGAGACAATGCGGCTCACTTCTTGCTCCAACTATGTCTTGTTTATTCTAATATGGATTTCTCGCACGCTTATTTACTAAAGTTCCTCTTTTTCGCAAACGAACACCGTTCTACGCCCGTCCAGGATACGGCACAATGGAGACATGGGCGCAGACGTGCAGTAGGGACCCGTTCCAAGGATTCTTTTCAGATTAAGACCCTGAGTAAACCTTTTTTACTGTCTCTTGTTGAAAACATCCCCCGGTTTGCGCCATAACCGAGGAGGAGGCTGGCGTTTTGGCATATGGCCACGCCAGAATTTTGCGCGTACCTGGACACCAGGGGCTTTTTTATCAAGGGCTTTGTTTCGGCCCGTCTTCATAAAGACCGAATACCTTAGGGAGTGTTCGGCGTCGCGAGTTAGGCCTTATATGCATCAGCTCCGAATCATGTCTTTGGTCAAATGTTGGGTTTGCCCGGCTCATCTTTTTTGCTGCCTTACGTTCCGTTATATCGGCTAACGCGGCACCAGGAGAACTACTGCGATTGTGCACCGGTTCGGCCAGGCGAGCACCTCAGTAGAGAAAGCCGAAAACTGACTGTCATGATATAGCGAGAGACTGGTCAACCACTCGATGACTCTCGGAATGTCTAGGATTCCTCCGCATTAACGAAGGACCGCTTCCCGGTCAGGCACACACGCGCCCCGGATTCGGGAGAGCGCGGTGCCTCCAGGGGCTATTGAGTAGCCCCAATGTCAAACTCCTATGGCTAAGTGAAAGTGATAAAGCATTATAGTCCAGTTGCCTTGTTAGCCGCGCTATCACCTCCTTTGTAGGACCAAGACGTTGGATTAAGTGTGAAAAGGCGCATTTTTTGCGAACACCCCCACATTATATGCATGGGGGCTGAAGCCAACGACTGCGATCTTTCAGGTTATATACACATATACATTAGAGGCCGCACAGGAGGTGTTATAATTCTTGCAAACACAAGTATAAAAAGCTTTTATATTCTATCAAAATATTTCTTTTACAATAGCACCCCCTATTCGAACAAAACATCCTTCGAGCACTGCGCTTCTATTAAACGAGCGCCCGGAAGAACTTCCTCAAGGTAGTGCTTGGCAGACACCCGGCCTTCGTCCGGATCCTGGGAAGCGACAACACTGGCCTGCATATCCGCCTAGAATGTCTTGACACGGGCAAGAGCCATTTGTGCACCCTCTATACACGCCGACCTCTTCATTGCATCGACATGCGGCACAGAACCAAGGAACTGCTGCACTAATCCAAAATAACTTTTCGGCTCTGGCTCCCCCGGCCACAAACGACTCGCGACATACTTCATGGCGAGTCCGGATAACCTGTTCAGCTCCGCAAAGTCGGCCAAACGGTTGGGTAACCAAAGTGGACGCTCTGGCTTGTGGAATTGCGACCAAAACAGTTCTTCCAAATTATGGTCGCCTCGACCTCGGAAGTGTTCGGTTGCGTCCGCCGCACTTGCTGCCACATCCAGATAAGTGTTTTCCGCACTCCACTGCCGATCTAACGGAGCATACCTAGAATCCCCGAACTTCATCCGCAGCATATAGGGCTTTCCAGCCGTGATATCTCCGGCCTGACGCAACTCCTCCTTCATAGCTCTCATCGCAGAGCGAGCATCCTTGGCCTCGGCAGTGATCTTCTCAAGGTCCTTCTGAGCCGCCCTTTCTTCTTGTTCGAGAAATTTACAGCGGTCGACAGCATCCTTCAATTTTACAGCCATCTCGGCTATTGCCTTCTTACTCTGGCAGTGAGTAGCCTGTTCGGCTTTCAGCTCTTCAGCCGCCTTAACGGCAGCCGCATCACTTTTTCTTGCTTGCTCCTTGGCTCGGGCAAGTTCTGCCCGAAGGTTCTCCACGGAAGCAACACTATCTACAATAAGCATATATATTGTAAGAAACGAGCACCGAACTCCTCTTATCAGATATCTAGCATACCTTGTGCCTCGTCTAGCCGCTTATTTACAAGCACGATATCGACATCTGCCATGTCCAGTTGCCGCTTTAACTCGGCAGATTCATCAGTCCGGCTAGCCACCGAACTCCTCGCCACCTTCATAAAAAGGTAATATTTTATAACTGGGGTTTTGATCCTCTGTGCGCCATCACTCTTGACGACACACAGAGTCTCAGGGGCTACTATTTATACAGGGCGCATTCTATGTGGCTCTACCGATAGGTACACCTTTTCACATACCTCAAAGCCTGTCAGTAAACTCCTGGCGGCCTTGTACAATCCGGTTTCCGCGGATGCAATCCTTCCTATCACCATGTTCATCAACATACGGTGTTCTTCTGAGACGGATGCACGCCCGAGCAGATCCCTCAGCCTCTCCGACCGCGCACCAGAGGGCACCGGACTAGCCTGACGACCTTTTTCAGGATCCGGACTTGGAGAAACCCGCCGGGATGACACCTCGGGGTCGCCTGCCTCGTAAGTCGGTGCAGCTAGGGGAGGCTTTTCGCTCTCTATCATCTCCGGACAGAGATCCCCTAAAGACGAGCTCTGCTGAGAAGGGTTGAGATCCGAATTGCAAGGTAATATTTCGGTTATCTTCCTCAGAAATAAAACAGGGATGCCACTAATTTTTGAGCCCCTCTCTTTACTTATGGCTCGGAGGAAAGTTGATCCCTTTGAGGGCGCAATGCGGCTGGGACAGTCTCTGGCGCTGGATCCTCTGACAAAGATTTCTTCCCCCGTTTCGAGGTCATCTCCTCCGGGTCTTCAGAGGCACTCCTTTTGTTTCCCAGGTTGGGGGAATTATTGATTCCTCCCTTCTTGACAGTCTCCTTCGTGGAGGCGGTAGCTCCTTGGTTCCCCTCTTCGCCCTCTGCCGAAAGCATAATCTGCAGCATCCTGGTTAACACGGGATCCAGCACAGTCTCGAGCACGGGGGCTGGACACCTGATAAGCTTTGCCTTCGCTATCCACTCCTGTTCAAAGGATAGTTCTATTAAAGGGCCACTTTATGATGAAAATATGGATGGTGTGTCCAAATATGGGGCTACTTACCTTAACATCCTGGCGATTGCAGCTTAGACCTGCGTCCTCGGATAAGTCCGGACACCTTGCTTGTGGTCTGAACAACAATTTGTACATCTCCATAGGCGTTGCGCCCATAAAATGTTGGAGGACTCGCGGTCCCTCCGTGTCGGTGTACTAGAGTAGGGGTACCCTAGTATCCCGAACTTGTGCACGGGCAGTCGCAGCACCCCGCGGCAAGGCTTGCCGGGTGACCGCCAAGGACCTCCGTGGTTCCTTTGGAACCATTCAAGAACAAAGTATTCAAGCCACGGAGACAAGGCCCCGGCAAGAGGAGCTTGCCGGGAAGGCCAACCAAGGCATCTCAAGGAACTTGCCGCGACGCGCCACGCGTCCCGGCAAGGCCCGGCGAGCGACAAGCTTCCGGACGCGACAAGACAACGGCCGCGGCAAGCTACCACTCTGTACCCGCGCTCCAGCACATCCACCAATGTGTCGCCCTGGGGCCTTTCCAGGCGCGCGTGGCAGGAGGCTGTGCAGCCAGCAGTGCGCGGTGGCAAGCGAGGCTGACAAGACTGCCATCATGGCGAGCGGTGGCGTCCCTGACGGTCCCTTTCTGCACTATTTGGGCGACGCAGACGGGCATTTAATGCCTTTGTCCCCTGCCGTCAGGGTTAGGTAGGATACACTGTACAGGTGGTTGTACCAACTGCAATTCCTTTTCCATTTTTACCCTTATCTACGTTGCCACCTGTCGGTGACCCCTTCAGCATATAAAAGGAGGCCCATGCGCAACGTAGAGGGGGGTTCGGGAGGGAGAAAAACACTCACGTTCGGTCTCGTTAGCAGCTAGTGTGTACTGTAGCACTCAGCGCTCCCGAGCAAGAACTCAATACACTCAGACATGCAGCAGTAGGAGTGTTATCTCTCCGGAGAGCTCCGAAGCTGGGTAAACTGCTCGTGTGCTTCGCCTCGATCCACTCTTCGTGCGATCTCCGCCCCCCGCCGAACCGAAAGGGGCTCGGTCCGCCGGTCCCATAGGTGTTCGTGGATTAGTTTCCCCGACATCTTTGGCGCGCCAGGTAGGGGGCGTCGAGGTTGTGTGAACCTGATCCGGCGTTCACACGAGCTAGATCTTCATATTCTTCATCAACATGCCACCGAAGAAGAAGACTTCGGCGGCAGCTGTTCCGTCCACGTCGATCCCACCACCACCGGAGCAAACGAGTGGTGGGGTAGACACCAGCGGAAGAACGGGCATCAACGAGGGAGCTCACGGTGCTGCCAGGTCCAAGGACAAGGCTGCGCAGACCTCGGCGTCCGTACATGCACCGCGCCGTCTCAGGAGGCGCAGGATCGACAGCGTCATGGTATTCGTAGTGCCATACGTTTGTTGGACCAAGATCGAGCTGGTGGATCTCGGGGTGCTCAAGACCAGCATGCATGCCAACGTGCTGGCACGAGGGAGACACGGTCGCCTGGACGGGATATTGCTCCTTCTAACATAGTTAGAAGTCCGAGCATATCCTGCTCCTCGCACCGTTCGCCACTGCCGCCCACCACTCCAGCAGAAGCTTTGGCGCAAGCTCAACTGCTCCTGGATTACCCTCCAACGGCAGACAAGATCGATGAATGGAGGGCCACCATTCAGAGTCTCATCGGCTTCGCCAACGGCGACACTCCGCGGCAGCCGAGTGCATCGCTGCTGCGGCAGGACCGCCAGGCACGAGCCAATGGCAACGAAACCGGTGGGGGTGCAACCACCATGCACTCTCCACCCCGAAGGCCAAGATCGCCGACTCGCCGGATCCACCTCGACAGCGACTCCCCGCATCATCAGATCCACGAGCTCGTCGCGATCAGCGCCAAGTTCTTCACGAATGACAGCAAGAAGACACTCGTACTCGCATCGAGCGCCGAAGAGAAGCGCGGCGTCAATCAGACCAGTGCGCTGGGCCCTCTGTCGACATGCATGCGCCAGGGGAACCAGGAGACTTGCCGTACGCGGTAGGTTGCCCTGCGTCCACTCGTGAGCTGCGGCAAGTCCAGTGGCCCAGCACGAGAATTTCAAGCCAGACGTGCCAGAGAAGTACGACGGCAAGTCGCATCCGTCGGAGTTCCTCAGCATCTACACCATCGCGGTGCAAGCTGCCGGGGGGCGGGACGACAAGATCCTGGCCAACTACTTCCCGCTGGTGCTCAAGCCCAATGTCAGATCTTGGCTCATGCACTTGCCGGACAACTCCATATCCTCCTGGGTAGACCTATGCCATCAGTTTGTCGGCGCCTTTACAGGAGGCCACAAGCCTCATGGCCAAGAGAGTGACCTTCATCTGCTTGCTCAGAAGGAAGGAGAGCCCCTGCGCAAGTATATTCAGAGATTCAGCCGTGTACAGCACAACATCCCAGATATCCACCCTGCCGCGTTAATCAGCATGTTCCATCAGAACGTGCAAAACCGCAGGATGCGGTAGGAGATGGCGATGTGCAAGATCAGAGACGTCAGTGAGCTATATGCCCTGGCCGACAAGTATGCACGTGCTGAGGAAGGGAGGAAACTCCCCGGAGAGAATATAGGAGCAGGAGGATCTGATAGTGAGGAGACTGCCCCGGCAAGGAAAAACTGGCGGCGGAACAACAGGAAGAAGAAAGGCAAAGATGTGCTAGTCATTGAGCAGTCCGGCAACGGAGGTGGCGCCAAGAAAGCCAAGGCTGGTAGCTCCAGCGAGGAGGCTGTGGCGGTCGCCGACAAGCAGGACAGCACCAACAAGCAGTACTGCAAGATCCACCGCACCAAGGGCCATGACCTCCAGAGCTGCAAGAAGGTCGAGCACCTTGTCGAGCAGCAAAAGGCTGAATACGAGCGACGAGACAAGGAGAAGGCCCAGGAAGGTGCTGGAGGAGCCGGCAAGAAACGCCCCGGCCGAGGAGGACGCCGCGGCAAGGCCAAGCAGCGGCAAGGAGACAGACCTCCCCGCGGCCGCGACAAGGATGAAGATGACGACGACGATGAAGATATGGATGATGACGAGACCGATGAGCAGGAGTTCCAGAAAGCCACAGAGGTCCTGTGTGTTGACGGCGGTGCTTCTCTGCATACTTCACACCACCAGCTCAAGCAGTGGGTGCGGGAAGTCAACGCAGCAGAACCACCCGTCGAGTCACGCAAGCCTCTGAAATGGTCCAGCACGCCTATCATCTTTGATATTGAGTACCACCCTGATTGCATAACTGCGGTCGGGTGCTTGCCGATGTTGGTTTCACCAACTATCCGCAACCTCAAGGTCACTAAGATGCTAGTTGACGGCGGGGCCGGCTTGAACCTGATCTCCTCCGCGGTACTCCAGAAACTCCAGATCCCTGATGGCGAGCTCGAAGAGACCGGCACATTCCAAGGCATCAATCCGGGAAGGAGCAAGCCGAAGGGAAAGATCACGTTGCCGGTGACATTTGGCAACGAGTTGAACTTCAGGAGTGAGAGGGTCACTTTCGACATTGCTGACTTTCCATTGCCTTACAATGGGATACTCGGCCGTACAGCACTCGCCAAGTTCATGGCAGCCTCTCACTATGCATACAACATGCTGAAGATGCCAGGCCCGATAAGTGTCATCTCTGTCCCTAGCGACAAAAAAGATGCTCTTATCTGCGCCGACAAGATCTACCGGGAAGCAACAGCCACAACAGATCGCAAGTCACTTGCCGTTGAAGCTCCCGGGGCGAAGAAGAAGACCAAGTCCGGCAAGAGTTCCGATGCCCACTCCGGCAAGCGCACCTCTTCGGAGTGCTGCGCTACCGTCGAGGACGCACCATCGAGCTCCACCGGCAAGTGTAAGAAAACAATGGTAGCTCCACCAGATACCAAGAAGGTGTCCGCCAAGGAGGATGGCACTGTTGGTACCTTCACCGTCAGTGCCACTCTCGACCCTAAATAGGAAAGCGCGCTCGTTGCTTTCCTGCGGGCGAACGTCGACGTATTTGCATGGCAACCGTCTGACATCCCCGGTGTTCCCAGGAAAGTAATCGAGCACCATCTTGCCGTCTGTCCTCATGCGCGGCCCGTCAAGCAGAAAGTCAGGAAACAGGCAGTGGAGCGCCAAGAATTCATCACAGAAGAAATCAAGAAATTGGAAGCAGCAGGCCTCATCAGAGGAGTGCTCCATCCTACGTGGTTGGCCAACCCTGTAGTTGTGCGCAAGGCAAACGGGAAATGGAGGCTTTGTATCGACTTTACCAATGTCAATAAAGCTTGTCCCAAAGACCCATTTCCCTTGCTGCGCATCGACCAGATTGTTGACTCCACGGCCGGATGTGACTTGCTTTCATTTCTTGATGCATACTCAGGATACCATCAGATCTTCATGGCAGAAGAGGATGAAGAGAAGACCGCATTCATCACCCCATGTGGCACATACTGTTTCCTACGGATGCCTTTCAGTTTAAAGAATGCTGGTTCAACATTTGCAAGGGTAGTCCATGACGCTTTTGAACCGCAAATACACAGAAATGTGGAAGCCTACATGGATGACATAGTGGTCAAGAGCAAGGACAAGGCGACTCTGATTCAAGACTTAGACAAAACCTTTGCAAATCTGCGCAAGATCAACCTCAAGCTTAACCCCGAGAAGTGTGTGTTTGGAGTCCCCTCCGGCAAACTTCTCGGGTTCTTCGTTTCTCAGCAGGAAATTGAAGCCAATCCCGATAAGATCAAGGCCATTGAGCAGATTGAAGCACCAAAGCGCGTCAAGGATGTACGAAGACTTGCCGGTTGCGTAGCTGCTCTCAGCAGGTTTATCTCTAGGTCTGCTGAGCGCGCCCTGCCATTTTTCAAAATATTGAAAAAGGCAGGACCAATGAGATGGACTCCGGAAGCGGAGGCTGCGCTGCAGGACTTAAAGAGATACCTGTCCTCCACTCCAACGCTTGTCGCACCTAAGCCACAAGAGAAGTTGCTGCTATATATAGCGGCAACCAATCAAGTGGTTAGTGTTGCGTTAGTAGCGGAGAGGGAGGCGGATGATGAGCCAGCAACCACGGCAGATGCATCCAGCGACAAGCGGGGGACTTCACCGACAAGCTCTGGTCCCGACAAAGATGGATCTGCGCAGGCGCGTGAGAAGATGCAGAAAAGAATGGTGCAGCGCCCAGTTTACTTTGTCAGTTCCCTTCTAAAAGGGGCTAGGTCATGGTACTCTGGTGTGCAGAAATTGCTTTTCGGCCTTCTCATGGCCTCGAGAAAGCTGCGCCATTACTTCCAAGCACATGAGATCACAGTCGTCACCCATTTTCCGCTGAAGAGGATACTGCAAAATCCAGAAGCAACAGGCAGGATTGTCGAGTGGGCACTAGAACTATCAAGCTTTGGCCTCAAGTTTGAGAGCACTTCAACTATCCAAAGCAGAGCATTGGCAGAGTTCATAGCAGAGTGGACGCCAACACAAGATGAAGAAATTCCAGAAACAAGCATCCCCGTAAAGGAAGCAAGCAAAGAGTGGCTGATGTACTTTGATGGTGCCTTCTCGCTGCAAGGCGCCGGTGCGGGCGTGCTACTTGTTGCACCCACCGGAGAGCACCTCAAGTACGTAGTTCAGATGCACTTTCCCAAGGAGCAAGCAACGAACAATACCGTATGAAGGTTTGCTTGCCGGTCTCAGGATCGCAGCAGACCTTGGGATCAAGAAGCTCGTTGTAAGGGGTGACTCACAGCTTGTCAAACAAGAATTATCAGAGTCCGTTGATGGAAGCCTACGTTGATGAAGTGAGAAAGCTAGAAGAGCACTTTGACGGCCTACAGATGGAACATGTTCCAAGAGCTCAGAACGACATTGCCGATGGCCTGTCAAAGTGCGCCGCACTTAAGTTACTTGTGGAACCAGGGATCTTTGTGCTCAAGCTGACTCAACCGTCTGTAACGCCATCAACTGGACAGAGCAAGAAGAGGAAGTTGATTTCTGGTGACTATTTTCCGGCAGAGCTCCCCGAAGCCGCCGCCAAGAAGGTCCTCAAGATCAACACCGAAGGTGCTGAGGAGCAGTCTGCTCCGGCAAGTCTTAGGGTTTGTTCCATTGAAGCAGACGCTCCCGACAAGTTTTGCTCCGGCAAGCTTGCCGGGGAACGTCAAGCTCCGGCTAAGCCGCAGGTTCTTGCTGTAGAAGCGGATGTTCCCGCAACAGCAGATGTGCCTTTAGTCTTTGTTGTTGAGCCACAAGCTCTAGCATGGGCACAGCAGATTGTCCGTTTTCTTCAGACAGCAGAACTTCCCTAAGTGCAAGAAGAAGCGGAAAGAGTAGCCCGGCAGTCAAGTATGTACCAGTTTGTCGACGACACACTGTACAGAAGAAGACTCAACGGCGTGAAATTGAAGTGTATTCACCGAGAGGACAGACAAAAGCTGTCGGAAGAGATACATGGAGGCATATCTGGTCACCACATTGGCGCAAGAGCACTTGCCGGCAAAGCGTTCCGGCAAGGTTTCTTTTGGCCGACAGCCCTCCAGGATGCCACTGCACAAGTAACCAAGTGTGAAGCATGCCAGTTCCATTCCAAGCAGATACACCAGCCAGCTCAAGCTCTCCAGACGATCCCTTTATCCTGGCCATTTTCGGTCTGGGGGCTCGATATCCTCGGCCCTTTTCCCCAAGCTGTCGGGGGCTTTGAGTACTTGTACGTTGCAATCGACAAGTTCACAAAGTGGCCGGAAGTGGAACGAGTGAGGAAGGTGACAGCACAGTCAGCAGTCTAGTTCTTCAGGTCGATTGTTTGCCGTTTCGGGATCCCTAACAGGATCATCACCGACAATGGCACACAATTCATGCGCCGCACCTTCATGCTGTACGTCCAAGATCTTGGCGTCAAGGTCTGCTTCGCTTCTGTTGCTCATCCGAGAAGCAACGGTCAAGCGGAGAGGGCAAATGGTGAAGTGCTGCGCGGGCTCAAGACCAGGACTTTCGACAGGCTGCGCAAGTGTGGAAGGAACTGGATTGAGGAGCTGCCGGTGGTTCTTTGGTCGATCAGGACGACGCCAAATCGAGCCACTGGCCAGACACCTTTCGCTCTAGTCTATGGAGCAGAGGCAGTTCTCCCCACGGAACTCGTATACGGTACACCTCGAGTGGTCGCTTATGATGAGCTTGAGCAAGAGCAGCTATGACAAGATGACGCGCTGCTCCTTGAGGAGGACCGTCTTCAGGCTGCTATACGAGCTGCTCGATATCAGCAAGCTTTGCGCCACTACCATAGCCGCAAAGTTAATGCCAGAAGTTTCGAGGAAGGCGACCTTGTTCTTCGGCGCGTTCAGTCCGCCATGAATTCCAACAAGTTGACGCCGAAGTGGGAAGGCCCTTACCGGGTGAAACAAGTCACTAGGCCTGGCGCTGTCCGCCTTGAGACCGAAG
Organism: Triticum dicoccoides; assembly: GCF_002162155.2. Classification (NCBI taxonomy): domain Eukaryota; kingdom Viridiplantae; phylum Streptophyta; class Magnoliopsida; order Poales; family Poaceae; genus Triticum; species Triticum dicoccoides. The sequence goes on along the minus strand of NC_041383.1, from coordinate 307,417,216 downwards.
ATGGCATTCCGGTGAGCAACTCCGGGAACATTGAACATCTTCGTAAGTTTTATCCGTAGGGCGCGGTTGCCGGAACCATTTCCGGCAACCACCTTTTGTACAAGTCTTGCCAATGTAGCATGTAATCCTTTGTACGAAGCCGGGCGCAGACCCCGTGCATAAGTAAAGCTCACGTGCTCCGCACATCTTGTCAATTTCATGCTTTATACTATTTTTTGGCATGCGTTATCTGACACTTTGTGCAGCGCCTACCCCCGGTAAGCAATAACGAGCCGTAAGGATCCATATCTTTATTTTCTCTTCTTTCTTTTTCTCAAATAGGAAAGGAAGGTTCCCTCGCCCACAAGTTTGCCGGGGGGAAAGGAGGAGATAATGGTGTGAACCAGGCATCGTTCAAGGAAGTTTTCACCTGACCGGAAAGCAAACGACAGAAAAGCTAAGTTGCCAAAGTTTGAGCAATCAGTTTTAATTTTTAAGTTATCTTCCTCGAACGACCGTGCTTTGTATGGAAAACCTGTGCGCGGAGGAACCAACTCGTACCTAGTTGCGCCCTTACTTTGTTTCGAGTCCGCTCAACAACTTAAGTGAGCTGCAACTAGTTGCGACAAGGTTTCTTGTCGGAAGCGGCACCGCCAGCAGGCTGCTGATGTCCCGCACTCAGCGCTCGCGGCTAAGGTGCCTGCGCCGACAAGTTCCCTAAAAGCGTAGGGCAAAAACATACAAAGGAAGGAATCAAGTAAAGGAAATAACACAGCAATCTCTACCCAAAATAGAGTTATATTACAAGATAGCTTGTCGCAGCTCTAACAGATTGTTCTAATGACATGACCAGCAGCGACAAAGAAAAAGAGAAAACGGGCGGCCTAATCTACGCGATCGCCCTCAACCCTCTTGATCTCGCTCACCTTGTCCACAATGGGTGCGACAAGGGCCTTGAGCGCTTCCAGATCAGTATCCGGCGGCAGGGACCTGAGGACGTTGGTGAGGTTGAGGCCTGGGTTGCGGAAGGCCACCTTCACCAGCACCTTTTGAAGAACTCCCACGCAGATCTTGTGCGACTCATCGGCCAGCTGCTTTGGGATCTTCTCCCGGAGTCGCTGGAGGGCCGTCGCCACGCCTTTGAAGAACAAGCTGAGCTTGGCGCTGGGTTGGAGGTGCTCGTCGGAAGAATACCCGAGGTCCTCCATCCCCAGCTGCGCCAGCTCCCCGTCGATGGCGGCGGCAACATTCACGAGACCCTCGGTCCAGTGCTCCACAGTCTCCGTAAAAGCATTCTTGGCGGCAGCAGCACTCGCCAGCAGCACCTCGTCGGCCTTGATCTTCTCCTTCAAGGCCACCTCCTGCTCCCTGGCGCCGTCCAACGTCTTGGTCAAAGTGGCCAGCTCAACTCAAGATCTGCGTTGGAGTCCTTGGCGGCGCTAAGCTCTTTGATCCTCTCAGCGAGACGACCCTGCAGCTCTCCATGAGCGGCGGCGCCCTTATCGCGCTCACGCTTGAGCGCGGCAAGCTCCTCGCCGCTCGCCTTGAGATCGGCCTCCAGCTGCGCCATCTTCGTCTCTAGCTCCTTCTTGGCGGCGTCGGCAGCTACGGCAGCATCCTTTGCTTCCTTGAGAGCCCCGCCAATTGCTTGCTCGCGCGCGGCAAGCTCCTCCTCGTGGCTGTCAAGGTTGACCTTGCGCTGCGCCAACTCGCCTTCTTGCGTAGATAGCTTTTCGGCAACAAGCCGCTGTTGCTCTTCAACTTCAGCCTTCTCGAGGAGGAAGGCTTTCCGCTCCTCGGCGACCTGCTCCCGCTCCTCTGCCAGGGACCAGAGAGCTTCCCGCCTGAGACCCCGGAGCTCCTCCGCGTGCTTCTCGATGTCCACTCCCGCCTTCGCGACAAGCTCTTCTCGGGATTCCAGCTTGGCTTGTCGGGCGCGGTAAAGCGACAACAGCTTCCGCAGAAGCCGCTCCTCCTCAGGCTCATCGCTGCTGCTGCTTGGTGCGTCGACCAGCGTCAGCCCAGCGGAGGCGAGCACCTCTCCAACCAAGACCTCTCCTTCGACCGGCGCCCTGGAGCTTGACGCCCAGGGGAGCTTGATGAAGATGCCGTCGCCGGCCTTCAAATAGGCGCCGGGCTGGCGCTCTTCGGAGCCTGGCGCTGCAGCAGCGGCGGAGGGATCGGCGGTCGGCGTAGCGCCTGACGCTCCTGCGGCCTCGGGGCCGTCAGTGCAATCACCGGATCCCTCGCCAGCTTCTGCGGCGGCTGCTTTGGCAGCCTCTTCGCCGGCGGGATCATCAGCGCCGGCTTCTCCTTCGGTGGCAACGGCGTCGTCGGTATTGCTGCGCACGTTCTCCTTGCCGGCGACCTCGGTTTCCATCGGCTCCGTGGCAGATGGATCAGACGAACGTAAAAAGGAGAAAAGTCAAGCATATATTAAAAAAGAAAATCAGAAGAAGAAGAACCAAAGGGAAGTTTTCAAGCAAGTGGATTACCTGTACTAGGATCCGCAGTCATGGTCTCAACCATCGGAGGATCACTGGTGCCGTCCCTTACCGGAGAACTATCCCTTGCCGGAGAATTCTCCCTTGCCGGAGAATGCTCCCTTGCCGGGGAATCCTCCCTTGGCAGTGTAGTCAAAGTAGATGGCATTTCGGGAGCGGCTTCCGGGCACTCCTGGTAAGGCTGCTCTGCTCCTACACAAACCAACAGTCAGATATCAGCAAAGAAAGAGCACCCATGTGCGCCTGGCAGCAGGAAGTAAACCATATACTTACGCTGGGGACTGCGTTGGGGGCTGCTTTGGGGAAAAGTTGCCGGGTCCGGCAAGGTGGTCTCGGACACGCCCCCTGTTGTCGTGGTGGGTTCGTCCTCGATGACAATCACCGGGACCTTGGCTCTCTTCGCCGCTCTCTGGGCCAGAGTCCTGAAAAGGAATGGGTTCGGAGTAAAGCAAATCAGACACAAGACAAAACAGCAAGAATTGAAGAACTACAAGTACAGCGAAGAATCTTACTCTTCTTCTTCCTTGTCGGAGCTAAGCGCGGAGAGATCGAAGTCCGGCTCGCCTCCGGTGCAACGAGGCGGAGGAGTAGGTTCCCTTGTCTGCTTGGCAGGAGCAGTAGCGGTGGACCGGGAAGACCCCGCTCCAGTTGCCGCAGCAGCGTGAGGCGCTCCCGCGGCAACAGTGCTTTCCGCGGTAGAGCGTGTCGCGCGGCACGGTGGCTGTTGACTTGCCTGCCGCCCCGCTACGTCCCCGGCCTTGCGGAGACGCCTTCTTGGTGGAGCTAGGGGCTCCGCTTGCGGCGAGCTGGCTGAAGGTGGGGAGGGGGAGGAGCCGATCTTCAACGAGTCGCTCGCGCCCTCGGCGGGCTCGCTCGACTCAGCTTCAGGCCCAACAAACTCTTCCTCGCCGGCAAACTCCTCTCGATCGACAAGGCTTGCCGCCTCTGCTGCCTCTGCCTCTTCCATGGTGAATCCAAACTCACCCGCGGTAGCGGCTGCTGCCGCCTCTTCCAGCCTAGTGGCAATGCGCTGCATCTCCGCATCGGTGGTGTCGCGGGTGAGGCTTTTCTGTTCATCGAGGCGGACCGGCACTTCTATCAGACCGTCAAAGAACTCCTGCATGACGACGTCTCTAGGCTCTTGCCAAGTTGGGACAATTCCATGCGAGTCGCACAGCGGCATCATTGCACGGATGCGGTCGAGCGAGGATTTGTTGCACAGCAGAACGACACCCCTCGGCAACATGAACGCTTCAGGATGCTGAGGATCGTGCTTGAACAGTTCCAGGATCATCGCGTCCAGTTCCAGGACAGTGAAGTTGAAGTTGAGGCCCGGGCGCAGCCTCATGATATCCTCGCGTTCTGGAACTCCCAGGCGGGTCTCCTCCTCTCCTGCAGGGGGGCGATGCGGCGGCGAAGAAAATCTGCGCCAACGGTGCCTACGGTGAGCCCGACAAGCCTGAGGCGTAAGATCCGGGCAATCTTCAGCCTATCGTCTTCCGGGGCCACGTTGCTCCAATCGTTGCTGCGCGCTATTGGGACTTGGCGCTGGGCGGTGAATGGCTGCGGGTTCTCCTCGACAATCCAGCACCATTCTGCTCTCCATTCCTCCCACTTGCTGCGGAGCTCTCCCTCTAGATAAGCTTCCTTCCTGCCAGCTCTTGAGATCCAGGCGATTCCGCCGGATAAAGGTTCTCCTCTCTCAACTCGGGGCATAAAGAAGTGGCGAAAAAGAGCGACATTTGGATGGACTCCGACAAAGTTTTCGCAGAGATGTGCGAAAACTCCCATGGTCAGAACGGCATTGGGGGTGAAACCAAGGAGGCGGAACCCGTAGGTGTTCATGATATCGCAGAAAAATTCAGAGAAAGGTGGGCAGAGCCCATAGTAGAAGAACAGCGCGAAGAAAGGGTATCCATTCGGAGCCAGTTCCGAAGCGGCAGCTGGGTGTACCTTCGTACGCGGATGCGCTCGCGTCTCCGTCGACCAGAAGAGGTAGTAGTACTCCCTCAGCTCCTTCGCAGCGAGCTGGGGGGGAAAGATTGCCCGCTCCTTTCGCAGCGCCGCGAGCCGCTGCGCCTTGGCCGACTTCACGACCTTACCCTTGTCGGCTTTCAGAGCCATGGCGGAGGTGGTGGGGGAGATCGACGGCGTAGGTGATGCTGGTGGCGATGGGGGGCAGAGCGCTGCTCTCTTTCAGCTTTGGGAAAAAGGGGGGAGCGGCAGAGATTTCTGAGGTTGGAGTAGCAACTGGCGAGATGGGCGAACTGCCCCTGTTTCCCCTGCTTATAAAGAGGGAGGGGGTGGGCGTTCCGTCTTTCCGAATAAAGAAACCACCCACGATCTCTCCCACGACGCCGCATTCGACGCGTGCAGTTCGGGGAAGGCGCGGTGGATACGGAGTAAGATACGACGTAACCCAGGCCGCGCGTGCCCGTGCCCTGTTTTGGGCCTGGCCCAACAGCGCTCGCCACCATGTGTGGCCCAGGCCCGGGGGCTCCTGTCGGTGTACTAGAGTAGGGGTACCCTAGTATCCCGAACTTGTGCACGGGCAGTCGCAGCACCCCGTGGCAAGGCTTGCCGGGTGACCGCCAAGGTCCTCCGTGGTTCCTTTCGAACCATTCAAGAAGAAAGTATTCAAGCCAAGGAGACAAGGCCCCGGCAAGAGGAGCTTGCCGGGAAGGCCAACCAAGGCATCTCAAGGAACCTGTCGCGACGCGCCACGCGTCCCGGCAAGGCCCGGCGAGCGACAAGCTTCCGGACGCGACAAGACAACGGCCGCGGCAAGGCGCTTGCCGTGGCAAGCTACCACTCTGTAACCGCGCTCCAGCACATCCACCAACGTGTCGCCCTGGGGCCTTTCCAGGCACGCGTGGTAGGAGGCTGTGCAGCCAGCGGTGCGCGGTGGCAAGCGACGCTGACAAGAATGCCATCGTGGCGAGCGGTGGCATCCCTGACGGGCATTTAATGCCTTTGTCCCCTGCCATCAAGGTTAGGTAGGATACACTGTACAGGTGGTTGTACCAACTGCAATTCCTTTTCCATTTTTACCCTTATCTACGTTGCCACCTGTCGGTGACCCCTTCAGCATATAAAAGGAGGCCCATGCGCAACGTAGAGGGGGGTTCGGGAGGGAGAAAAACACTCACGTTCGGTCTTGTTAGCAGCTAGTGTGTACTGTAGCACTCAGCGCTCCCAAGCAAGAACTCAATACACTCAGACATGCAGCAGTAGGAGTGTTATCTCTCCGGAGAGCTCCGAAGCTGGGTAAACTGCTCGTGTGCTTCGCCCCGATCCGCTCTTCGTGCGATCTCCGCCCCCCGCCGAACCGAAAGGGGCTCGGTCCGCCGGTCCCATAGGTGTTCGTGGATCAGTTTCCCCGACACTCTGGATTAAATTCCCACAGGCGGAGAGGGCGACGTTTGCAGGGCAGCGTGCGGCGAATTAGCATAACTTGCGCCACTACGGTCAGGTTAATATCTCTTTCTAGGAGATCTCGAATGCAGTCCTGCAGTACGGGCACATCTTTGGATGGCCCCCAGATAAGCCCTTCATTGACCCATGACGCTCGCCGTGGTGGGGGACCCAAGCAAAAAGCAGGAGGCGCCACCCATGTGGTGCCCCTGGGGGCTGTGATATAAAACCAGTCCTGTTGCCATAAGGCGAACTCTTCTTGGAAAGTGCCCTCGGGCCATGGAGGGCCGGCTATCCTGCTTATGATAGCTCCTCCGCACTCGGCGTGCTGCCCCTCGATCATCTTCGGCTTTACTTTGAAGGTTTTAAGCCACAATCGGAAGTGAGGGGTGATATGGAGGAAGGCTTCGCACACTATGATAAACGATGAAATTTGGAGGATGGACTCCGGAGCTAGGTCGGGAAATTCCAGCCCGTAATAGAACATCAGCCCCCTCACAAAGGAATCAATCGGGAAACCTAACCCCCGAAGGAAGTGAGATGTGAACACCACACTCTCACCGGGCTGAGGAGAAGGAATGGCTTGCCCTTGAGCAGGCAGCCTATGCGAGATTTCGCCGGTTAGATACCTGGCATCTCTCAGCTTTCGCACGTCTTCTTCCGTAACGGAGGAAGGCACCCACCGGCCTTGAATGTTGGAGCCGGACATCGTCGGATGTCCGAAGCGCCTAAAACTAGAAACCTTGAGTGTTGGAACTCGAGGCGAGGGGCGGATTCGGTTGGATTGAAAGAAGAGGGAATCGAGCCTTGGTCTCTTTATAAAGGAGTTGAATACCAAGAGCCCTCCCCGTAACCGTTTGGGACTCGCTTTCAATTAGAGAGTCACACCAAAAGGCGCGGTTGGGTTACCCACGCCCGTATTGATGAGAATCCCGGAATAAGGGGACACGATCTCTGCTTCGACAAGACGTGCCAAGGAAACTGCCTCGCTAAACGTGCTGAAGTAGAATGGTGAAATGAATAAAGGCTTGGCCGTGGCATGATGTCACGCCGCGGAATACGTCAGCAGATTAGATTTGTGTAAATATTATTCTCTCTACGGTGGCATGTGTAACTTATTTTTGCAGAGCCGGACACTATCCTTGTGTTCAAACATCTTCTATGAAGTATTCGGAGGAGGAACCCGCCTTGCAATGCTGAAGACAATTTGCGCGCCGGACTCGTCATCATTGAAGCCTGGTTCAGGGGCTACTGAGGGAGTCCTAGATTAGGTGGTGTCCGGATGGCTGGACTATGACCTTTGGCCGGACTCCCGGACTATGAAGATACAAGATTGAAGACTCCGTCCCGTGTCCGGATAAGGACTTTCCTTGGCATGGTAGGCAAGCTTGGCGATACGATATGAAGATCTCCTCCCATTGTAACCGACTCTGTGTAACCCTAGCCCTCTCCGGTGTCTATATATACCGGAGAGTTTTTGTCCGTAGGACGAACGACAATCATACCATAGGCTAGATTCTAGGGCTTAGCCTCTCTGATCTCGTGGTAGATGAACTCTTGTAATACCCATACCATCAATATTAATCAAGCAGGAGTAGGGTTTTACCTCCACCAAGAGGGCCCGAACCTGGGTAAAAACATCATGTCCCTTGTCTCCTGTTACCATCCGCCTAGACGCACAGTTCGGGACCCCCTACCCAAGATCCGTCGGTTTTGACACCGACAGTCACCTATTATGTGTTATGATCCGACAACCCCGAAGTGACAATAATCGGGATACTTCTCGGTGATGACTGTAGTTTGAGGAGTTCATGTATTCACTATGTGTTAATGCTTTGTTCCGGTTCTCTATTAAAAGGAGGCCTTAATATCCCTTAGTTTCCGTAAGGACCCCGCTGCAACGGGAGGGTAGGACAAAAGATGCCATACAAGTTCTTCTCCAAAAGCACGTATGACTATTTACAGAATACATGCCTACATTACATTGATGAACTGGAGCTAGTTCTATATCACCCTATGTTATAACTATTGCATGAGGAATCGCATCCGGCATAATTATCCATCATTTTTCCATTGCCTATGAGCTTTTCACATATTGTTCTTCGCTTATTTAGTTTTCCGTTGCTACTGTTACAACTATTACAAAAAACCCAAAAACATTTATCTTTACTGTTGCTACCGCTACTATTATTATCATACCACTTTTGCTACTAAACACTTTGCTGTAGATACTAAGTTATCCAGGTGTGGTTGAATTGACAACTCAACTACTAATACTCAAGAATATTCTTTGGCTCCCCTTGTGTCGAATCAATAAATTTGGGTTGAATACTCTACCCTCGAAAGCTGTTGCGATCCCCTATACTTGTGGGTTATCAAGACTAATTTATGGCGCCGTTGCCGGGGAGCATAGTTCTATTCTCTGAGTCACTTGGGATTTATATCTGTTGATCACTATGAAGAACTAGAAAGACGCTAAAACCAAGATTTTTCCCTCAACTACGAGGGGAGGTAAGGAACTGCCATTATAGGTAAGCTTGCAACACCTAAACCTGCTACTGCTATGAATTCTGATAAGTCGCATGTTATTTATGATGCCACTTCTGCTATGCATGATGAAACTACTTCAGTGTGTGATACTACTTTGCCATTAGGTGGATTTCTTGATGAACAACTTGCTAGATTTAGGGGGAATGAAAATATTGAAGAACCTATTATTGATGATAGTGATGATGAAGGTCCCCCCAATGATTATGTATTACTTGTTGTTCCTAAGGGTTATGTTATGCATGAAATAGCTGCTATGGAAATTCTTGCTTCCAATGATAGAAATGATCTTAAGAAATTATTAGCTAAATGGAAGCAGCAGTCTCTTAATGCTAGAATGAAACCCGGTCCTGCTTTTGCTACTTCACCTATCTGTGTTACTGATAAGGATTATGAATTCTCTGTCGATCCTGATATTATTACTTTAGTTGAATCTGATCCTTTTTGTGGCCTTGAATCTGAAACTGTTGTGGCACATATTACCAAGTTGAATGATATAGCTACCCTATTTACTAATGATGAGAAGTCTCGCTATTTATATATCCTTAAGATATTTCTGTTCTCATTAAAGCGTGATGCTAAGACTTGGTATAATTCTCTTACTCCTGGTTGTGTGCGTAGTCCCCAGGATATGATTTATTACTTATCTACTAAATATTTCCCTGCTCATAAGAAACAAACTGCCTTGCAGGAAATATATAATTTCGTGCAAATCAAAGAAGAGAGTCTCCCACAAGTTTGGGGGAGGCTTCTCCGGTTACTTAATGCTTTGCCTGATCATCCTCTTAAGAAAAATGAAATACTTTATATCTTTTATAATGGACTAACCGATGCTTCCAAGGACTACTTGGATAGTTGTGTTGGTTGTGTTTTCAGGGAAAGAACAGTCGACGAAGGTGAAATACTATGGAATAATATGTTGACTAATGAAAATAATTGGACTCTTCCTGAGCCAGTTCCTGAAGTAATTCCTGAACCAATTGAGCCAACTCCTGAGTCTATTCCTAAACCCACTCCGAAGAAGAGAGGTGTATTATTTCTCAGTCCTGAAGATATGCAAGAGGCAAAGAAATCAATGAAAGAAAAGGGTATTAAAGCTGAAGATGTTATGAATTTACCACCTATTGAAGAAATACATGGTCTTAATATACGGCCTGAAGAACCACATTGTCTTGATAACCCAACACAGGTAGTAAAGGTAAATTCTCTCTATAGATATGATAAAGTTGAAGTACCCTCTACTAAATTTCATAGCCCATACTTAGATGAATTTGATGACTTTATGGCTAGACAAGAAAGTTTTAATGCTTATGTTGGTAGAGAGTTAAAGAATAATGCTTTCGAGATAGGACGTGTAGGTGATAATCTGGCTAGAGTTAAAGATGAACTTCAACGCGTTAGCAAATATGCTTCTATGGTTTCTACTCAAGCTGAGCAAGTACTCAAAGCTCAAAATGTTTTGCTTGATGAATTGAATAATAAAAATGACTTTGCTGTTAGAGTGGCTACTAGAACTGGTAGAGTGACTCAGGAACCTTTGTATCCTGAAGGCCACCCTAAGAGAATCGAGCAAGATTCTCAGAGAAATAATTTAGAGGCACCTAGTTCTTCTAAAAAGAAGAAGAAAAATGATAGAACTTTGCATGCTTCTAGTGAACCTACTGTAGACGCACCTGAGAATCCCAATGATATTTCTATTTCTGATGTTGAAACTCAATCAGGTGATGAACATGAACCTAGTGATAATGTTAATGATAATGTTCATGTTGATGCTCAACCTAGCAAAGACAATGATATAGAAATTGAACCTGTTGTTGATCTCGATAACCCACAATCAAAGAATCAATGTTATGATAAGAGAGATTTTGTTGATAGGAAGCACGGTAAAGAAAGAGAACCATGGGTTCAGAAACCCATGCCAGTTCCTCCCAAACCATCCAAGTCAAAGGATGATGAGGATTTTGAGCGCTTTGCTGAAATGATTAGACCTATTTTCTTACGTATGCGCTTAACTGATATGCTTAAAGTAAATCCTTATGCTAAATATATGAAGGATATCATCACAAACAAAAGAAAGATACCGGAAGTTGAAATTTCCACCATGCTTGCTAATTACACTTTTAAGGGTGGAATACCAAAGAAACATGGAGATCCGGGTGTACCAACTATACCATGCTCTATTAAAAGTAATTATGTTAGAACTGCTTTATGTGATCTTGGAGCCGGTGTTAGTGTTATGCCTCTCTCTTTATATCGTAGACTTGAATTGAATAAGTTGACACCTACTGAAATATCTTTGCAAATGGCTGATAAATCAACTTCTATACCTGTCGGTATTTGTGAGGATGTGCCTGTTGTGGTTGCAAATGTCACTATCTTAACGGACTTTGTTATTCTTGATATTCCCGAGGACGATAGTATGTCTATTATTCTTGGTAGACCTTTTCCTAATACTGCAGGGGCTGTTATTGATTGCAAAAAAACGCAATGTCACTTTTCATGTTAATGGTAATGAGCATACGGTACACTTTCCGAGGAAACAATCTCAAGTTCATAGCATCAATTCTATTGAAAAAGTTCCAACTATCATTTTTGGAGGTTTTGAATTTCCTCTCCCTACTGTCAAGAAAAAGTATGATATTCTTATTGTTGGGGATTTTCATATCCCCGTTGAGGTAACTTAGTGTTATTCAAAATTTCTCCGGTTTCGTGTTATTCGGAATGAGTTTGTTAACAAGACTTGATCAACCTTGTTAGTGGGTTCATTTTGATGATCACGAGATGGATGAAACTAGAAGGCACAACCTTCTGTACCCTCTTTTTACTTTCTGCTATTTAGAATAAATAAAGCAAAAATAGTATTATCCGTCTGTTTTCTGAATTATCCGTGCATTAAAAAATAATCCGAAAATAAAAGTGCTCCAAATGCCCTGCAAATTTAGTATGATTTTTTTCTGGAATATTTGAGGATTTTAGGCACTGAAAACACTGCAAAAGGGGCAAGCACCAGGCCACGAGAGAGGAGGGTGCCCCCCCCTGTAGGGCGCGCCCCCCTGTCTCATGGGCCCCTGGTTGGTCCCCTCCACTTATGCCAGCACCCACACACTTCATCTTCTACCCAAAAAAATCCCCATCCAACTCAAGCCCGAGTTCTAGCTCATTTTCCTGTGATTTTCGATCTCTTAGCTCAAAGCTCCACTCACAAAACTGCTTTGGGAGATTGTTGCTTGGTATGTGACTCCTCCATTGGTCCAAATAGATTTTGTTCTAGTGCTTTATTCATTGCAAATTTTTGCAGCATAGGTGACCATGTTCTTGAGCTTGCATGTTAAATGTTTGAGGTCCCAAGCAATTCCAATGCATGATATAGGCTCTAGGCACTTGTAGGAGTAGTTGCTATCCTTTAGTTTTATTCACTTTTATTTTGAAGTTACTAAAATTTCAGAAACTTTCAGAAAATGTTAAGGAGGTTCTTTAAAGGCTCTTCTAGCCAAAGCTCTAAGGAAAAACAAGATAAAGAGAAGGAAAACCCCAAGTATAATCTTCCTCGCTTAGCGGAAGTACGGTCATGTGAATGGCCGCGTGATGATTTCTTGAAAGAGGCCGGAATTCATGAAGACTTTTATGCTTTAATCGGGACTGCAGGCCTCACCGGTTTCATGAACGACCGAATCGGTCAGTATCTCTTACTTACCAATACTTTCGTGCAAAAATTTTATTATTATCCTAAGAAGTGACCGCATGCAGTATCATTTCATTTATATGATGAATTCAGAGAAATGTCTTTACATGATTTTTTGTGCGGTGTGTAGGATACCTTATGAGGTAGAATTAGAGGAACCCCATCATGAAGATGTGGATGGTTTCGTTAAAACTATTGTTGTAGAAGAGCCAAAGAAGGGCTCTGAGGCAAAAGTCTCTAGCATACACTTTCCTGTTTTACGCTACTTTACCATATTTGCTAGTAGATGCTTGATTGGTCGTGGGAATAGTAGAAACTTGAGCATCCCAGATATTATTATTCTTCAACATGCTCTTTTGGGAGACAATACTTTTAGTATGGGTGCCGTTGTTGCTAAACGGCTAGCGCTGAATCGTACAAAAAGCCCCATATTTGGAGGTATCTATGCTGCACGTCTTGCTGAACATTTTCATATACCCATTAGGCACCTTGAGGAGGAGGAGACAAAATTACCTCCTCACATTTTAGATTACAAGAGGATGGTAGCACATAAGTTTATTATTGACAATGAAGAGAAGATGCTTTATAGACTTAGATTCAATAAGAAACACTTTGAGTATATTACTTTGCATGCACCTTTGTTGTTTGATTTGCTTGCAGAAAGTCATCTTGTCACGTCGGAGGCCGTGAACAATCATCTAGCCCAAGCTTTTACTCCGGAACCTGAACCTGAGCCAGAACCTGAGATGGACCCTTATCGTGCATCATCTGTTCAGTGGGACCCGGAGATGACCAGCCAGTGGTATCCTGATTACACCTCCCACTACACCGAGGAGAGTAGCGGCGGTCCTTGGTATTAGACCAACTTAGGCCAAAATCCTAAGCTTGGGGGAGTACGCATTTGTCACCGACTTTACATTCATGTTCACACACTAGTCGTCGGTGCTCATACTTTTTCATTGTATTATCCATGCTAGTTTAAATTTCTTTTTCTAGTTTTCTTCTTGTGTGTTTGTTAAACCTTAAGAAAAACCAAAAAAAATAGTTAGTTTAATTTCCTTGCTTGTAGTAGAAATTAAAATGAAAAACCCAAAAAGATTTCTCGTTTTTCTTTTACTTGTTGGGAGCTTTCCCGTGTAAATAGTTTTATTTTATTTTCTTTCTTTTGGGGGTCGAGAAGACCATATTGAAATGCTTAGTGGCTCTTATATGCATGATTGTTTATCTAATTTAGAGCCCATATTACTTGTCTTCTCTCTTGAGTTGAATGCTTGCAGATTCCAGCTTAGTCCAATGCACGTGCACTCCTATTATTATACACATCGTTCGGTCGTGCAAGTGAAAGGCAATAATGAAGATATAGGATGGACTTATTGGGATGAGAAAAGCTGGTATGAACTCGACCTCTTTTGTTTTTGTAAATATGATGATTCATCGCTCCTGAGTCAGCTATAATGAAGTAAACATATTTGCAATGACATTTAGAGATTATAGTTGCTTGTGCCATGCTTGATTAGCTATGAGTTATAATGGTTTACCTTGCGTGCCAACATGCTATTAGAATGATTATGATGTGGTATGATGGGATGGTATCCTCCTTTGAATGTATTAAGCGATTCGACTTGGCACATGTTCACGCATGTAGTTGAATCAAATCAACATAGCCTTCATGATATTTACGTTCATGGTAGATTATATCCTAGTCATGCTTGTACTTTGTGTAAATTAATTTTAATGCATGTTTACGACTGTTGTTCCTCTCTCAGTTGGTCCCTTTCCAGTCTTTTGCTAGCCTTCACCTGTACTAAGCGGGAATACTGCTTGTGCATCCAAACTCCATAAACCCCAAAGTTGTTCCATATGAGTCCACCATACCTTCCTATATGCGGTATTTACCTGCCGTTCCAAGTAAATTTGTATGTGCCAAACTCTAAACCTTCATATGAAATTCTGTTTTGTATGCTCGAGCAGCTCATGTTTCAACTTGGGCTGCCTATATCTTCCATGCTAGGTGGGTTATTCTCAAGAGGAGTGGACTCCGCTCCTCAATCACGAGAAAGGGCCGGTAACCGGGATGCCCAGTCCCTTGATCCAAAAAGATCAAAGCAAATCAAAATAATTAAACACAACTCCCCCAGGGCTATTGTATGTTGGGGGCACTCGTTGTTTTGAGCAAGACATGGATTGATGCTTGTTGGTGGTTGGGGGAGTATAAACCTTTACCATTCTGTTTGGGAACTGCCTATAATGCATGTAGTATGGAAGATACAGCCATCTCATAGTTGTTGCGTTGACAGCAAAAGTATGACGCTCAAAATGTTATTCAATCTCTATTTTAAAATCGAGCTCTGGCACCTCTACAAATCCTTGCTTCCCTCTGCGAAGGGCCTATCTATTTACTTTCATGTTCAGTCATCATCGTTCTTATTAAAAAGCACCCGCTGGAGAGCACACTGTCATTTGCATTCATTATTATTGGTTTATATTGGGTATGACTTGACTGGATCTCTTTTACCATGAATTACAATGTTTAGTTAGTCCTTGATCTTTAAAGGTGCTCTGCATTTATGTTTTGCGGTCTCAGAAAGGGCTAGCGAGATACCATTTTGTTATATCATGTTATGATTATTTTGAGAAAGTGTTATCATCCGAGTTTTATTATTATAGCTCGTTAGCTGATTATGTTATTGATATAAGTAATTGTGAGACCTATGTGTTATTGTTAGTATGGTTAGTTCATAATATTTGCTGAAACTTGAATGCTGGCTTTTCATGTTACAACAACAAGATCAACAGAGTTTGTAAAAGTTTTTCTTTATCACTTTCAGTTTATCAACTGAATTGCTTGAGGACAAGCAAAGGTTTAAGCTTGGGGGAGTTGATACATCTCCAACGTATCTACTTTTCCAAACACTTTTGCCCTTGTTTTGGACTCTAACTTGCATGATTTGAATGAAACTAACCCGGACTGACGATGTTTTCAGCAGAACTGCCATGATGTTGTTTTATGTGTAGAAAAGAAAAGTTCTCAGAATGTCCTGGAAATCCACGGAGGCACTTTTCAGAATTAATAAGAATTTTTGGCGAAAGAATGAAGGCCAGGGGGCCCACGGGCTGTCCACGAGACAGGAGGGCACCCCCCCTAGGGCGGAGCCCTCCTATCTCGTGGGCCCCCTGGAGACCTCCCGACCTCTACTCCAACTCCATATATACTGTCTCGGGGAGAAAAAAATCAGAGAGAAAGTTTCATCGCGTTTCACGACACGGAGCCGCCGCCAAGCCCTAATTTCTCTCGGGAGGGCTGATCTGGAGTCCGTTCGGGGCTCTGGAGAGGGGGATTCGTCGACGTCGTCATCATTAACCATCCTCCATCACCAATTTCATGATGCTCAATGCCGTGCATGAGTAATTCCATCGTAGGCTTGCTGGACGGTGATGGGTTGGATGAGATTTACCATGTAATCAAGTTAGTTTTGTTAGGGTTTGATCCCTAGTATCCACTATGTTCTGAGATTGATGTTGCTATGACTTTGCTATGCTTAATGCTTGTCACTAGGGCCCGAGTGCCATGATTTCATATCTGAACCTATTATGTTTTCATGAATATATGTGTGTTCTTGATCCTATCTTGCAAGTCTATAGACACCTATTATGGGTTATGATCCGACAACCCCGAAGTGACAATAATCGGGATGCTTCTCGGTGATGACCGTAGTTTGAGGAGTTCATGTATTCACTATGTGTTAATGCTTTGTTCCGGTTCTCTATTAAAAGGAGGCCTTAATATCCCTTAGTTTCCATAAGGACCCCGCTGCAACGGGAGGGTAGGACAAAAGATGTCACACAAGTTCTTTTCCATAAGCACGTATGACTATTTACGGAATACATGCCTACATTACATTGATGAACTGGAGCTAGTTTTATATCACCCTATGTTATAATTATTGCATGAGGAATCGCATCCGGCATAATTATCCATCATTGATCCATTGCCTACGAGCTTTTCACATATTGTTCTTCGCCTATTTACTTATCCGTTGCTATTGTTACAACTATTACAAAAAACCCAAAAACATTTATCTTTACTGTTGCTACCGCTACTATTATTATCATACCACTTTTTCTACTAAACACTTTGTTGCAGATACTAAGTTATCCAGGTGTGGTTGAATTGACAACTCAACTGCTAATACTCAAGAATATTCTTTGGCTCCCCTTGTGTTGAATCAATAAATTTGGGTTGAATACTCTACCCTCGAAAGCTGTTGCGATCCCCTATACTTGTGGGTTATCAGCCGCCTGCAAGCCGAGACTACCGCCTTATTTGCATTCAGGAAGTCCGTTGAACCAAAGGATGCGTAAATGTACTAGTACTACTAGTACACAATAGCGTCGTCTGTCCAGCTTAGTGCGGTGAGATGGTTTCTCAAAGAAGATAATGGAGAAGCAGAGTCAACAAAGAGTGAAATGATGGTTGCTTCGTCCGTGCTTTGTGATTTGATGCTTCACTGCTTTGTGATTTGTGATAGAAGGGACAGGGGGGTAGACTCCGTGCTCTATACTGTACATGCGTCCAAGCATGGGAGAAAGAGGAGAGACGTTGCATTTTTCTATTCCTTCAATCAATCAATCAGGGATCTTCGGTTCCATCTTTTTGGCTTTGGCAACACCGTCCACAATGGTTCCCACGATGCCAAAAGCTATTTTCACATTTGGCTTCATATTGTGGATGCCCTTAACCGTACCACTTGGTTTTGCTCCTGTGTGATATCTACACAAATCTCCATTATATTGATCTAAAAAATTATAGAATCAAGATTAGTAAAAAGGAGGTGATTTTGCCGCGCAGATGGCAGGGGAGGTTTCTTATTTTTAGAGGACATTGTCCTAGCGGTTTGCTAACATGCGGTCCCATGTGTCAGTGCTTTACCAAGCCGATCCGCGTCCCACATGACGCAGAACAACGGCAGAAGCAACGCGTGGTTAACTTGAAGAAGATGAGGGAGAAGCGAATTCAGCAACGAGTAAAATGATGGTTGCTTCGTCCCTCCCACTTCTTTTTTTAGCATTATTACTTCGTCCCTCCAACTTAACAGCGGGAAAGGTGCAGCTTTGTGATTTGACGCCTCATTGCTCATTACTACGACGGCCGCATGACTGGGGTGCTTCACCCCGGCTACTCTGCACTGTATTCCGGTATGGCACGTGGACCCGGTAGCTTAATGTCCCACATGTCAGCGAAGGAGACTAGAAGATTTATGAAAGTGAGCGCTCCACTCTTACGACGGAGGAGTACACGACACGATGGCCCAGTGAACTGTCACTTGTACTGTATAGTACTATAGTTTTGTTGTTTTGCACGATCCATCGATACAAACCCGATTAAACAGGAAAGGGCGGGATTCCCACGCGGTAGATGATATTGGCCATACATTTCAAAGGCAATTTTAATGTATGCAAACTGAATAATTAAGTAACAATATGATATCTAGTAAAACTAAAAACACATATGATTTATTGTGTTAGAGTGTAGTAGTAGTGCTGTATTGCATAGTTGTTAGATGTAACATGCGAGAACGTGTAGAGATGTAGTTTTGGAGGGCCTACAGAGAGAAAAGCGTAATATGGTCACCGAACTTCAGAATAAGCTGATTACAGTCACTATATACATTTTGCGGTGATTATACGGTCACTTTCTCACGGTTCAGCATCAGATTGCACTCTGTTGACCGGCCAAATAGTCTGCGTGGCACCATGTTGACTAGTTAAATTTACCATGTTCCTTGTGTGTCCCACCTGTCAGTTCGCATAGGGAAAAGGTCAGATAAACACAAATTTACACAGGTGCGACAAGACTCCAACCCGTGCGCGGGAATCACCTGGTTGTGTATTTGTCTGTCAGGGCCTGATGTGTGCGTATGCACGTGTAGGTTGAGCACTTGAGCGTGAGAGTGTGTGTTGGTCATCTGGTGTACTGGTGTGTGCACGCATGCGTGCATGTGTGCGTGTGAGTGTTGTGTGCGTGCATGGCTGCGTGTGTACGTGTGAGTGTTGCATGCGTGCGTGGGTGCATGTGTTTGGGTGAGTGTTGCGTGCATGCTGTTCATGTGCATGTGTGCGTGTGTGTATAATCACCACACCAGCTCATGTGTGTTGAAATAAAAGGCTCAGCATACCAATACAAGGCCACCTTGTCCACTGTGCCCGCGGTCATGACTTTGAACCACCGTCCAATATTTTTTTGTCGTTTGTTTTCATTCTTACTAGCAAGATGCCCGTGCATTGCACGTAACATCAAGATGCATTTGTATGACTAGTTTATCTTGTGAGAGAAAAGGATGAATGAGGGCAGGCCTTTTCCAAATGTGGAGAGGTGTGTGGGTACCTTTTTGCAAAATTGCCATAGTTTCTTTCCTATCCGTCAGATATAAATCGTACGGCCTATATTCCAGCATGGCAGGCACACCATCATCACCAACTCTATTTTTATAAGAGTGTAGATTATACCTGGCCCGGGCCGGGCCTAAAAAAGCCCATGGCAGAAAACTGAGGCCCAGGCCCTACCATCGGGCCTACTTTTCAAGCCCAAGCCCGGCCCATCTGGTAAAAAGCCCTAAAAAGCCCTTAGGGTTTACGGCCGTGGGTCGGGCCTCTTCCTTAAAATGCCAATATGGCAAGCCCAAGCCCGTCCAGGCCCTACTGGTGGGCTCAAAACTCAGGCCCAAGCCCAGTCCACGGGCAAGCCCATCGGGCCTAGGCCCTGGATTTTAGGGTCGGGCCTGGGTGGGCCGACAGGGCCGGGCCGGAGATGGCCAGGACTAGTGTAGATGTAGAGTAGCTACAAGCCGACAGGTGGGCCTAATGGTTGTGAGATAATGTGATGCAACACTAGAGGTGCCACATGGAGCGTTTAGCTGGTCAACTAGTCGTGTCTTGAGCAAATACAGAGTTGTACGGTGAGCCTGTGACTGTATAATAACCACAAAACGTAAATGGTGACCTAATGAGTGGATTCTAAAGTCCAATGTACGTATCGTGCTTTCGCTTCAAATACAATGATCATCATTGTATATATCGCGAGAGAAAGATGAAACATGCGTGAATGTGCTGGGGGCTTGCTTTTAGAGGACCTGGAGATAGTTTGTGTGCGTACGTGAAAGGGGCGTAGAGGGGGGTATGCGATGGAGACAGAGAGATCCTCTTCGTTTCTCTTTATTATGACTAACTTTGTATATAGTATAAAAATATACAAATTCACAGTGCGAAATAAATATCATTGTGGGCCCCATGCAATGCAAATTAGCGTTCATACTTCTCCATATAACTTTGTAATGCTTTTTTACCATGAACAGTAGGAAAGGATCCTACTGTGAAATTATATTAATAAATAGAACACTGTACAAAAGTGGGTAGTTACATGGTGGGGGTTGAGCTTGATCACTTTGGGTCAAGCAGAGAGGCATCTATACTATAGTTGAGGCCTAGGGTAAGGAGTTTACAAAGCTGAGTACAAAAGGTTTATGGACCTATTTGACCATGTGTTCAAGGAGCTGAAAGTCTTTCTTGAATCTGCCTAGCCAGGAAGTGAAGGAAGGGTCTATAGCTCTGAATTTCTTGTTGTTTCTTTCCTTCCAAATACTCCACGCTGCCACAACAAGTTTCTCAAGTAGCATAGGTGTAGGATGGGAGTTTTTCTAATCTTCAATTGCTTGTAGTCTCCTAGAAAAAGGTTCCCAAGTGATGTCTAGGACGTGCCAGCATTATTTACTGAAGTTGCAAGTGAAGATCATGTGTTCAACAGTTTCTTCAACGTTAAGTCCACAGAGAAGACAATTATGGTCATCACCTATGTTATAGTGTTGTCTCTTGAGCATATTTTGGGTGTTGAGTCTGTCGTTGAATAAATACCAAGCAAAAACTTTCAGCTTCATTGTGCATTTAGATTTCCAGAGCCATCGGAAGACTTGGCGAGACTCAATCTCCCTGAAGAAAAAATTGTAGTAATCTGTCGATTTGAAAGTAGTTTTGACCCAAATATAGTGCCAAACATCCGACGTGGCAGCCATTGGTTGTGGAGAGGACGCGGTCAGTTCTAAGTTTCTGACCTCATCGTGAGCATGCGAGGAAAGCGGTAGGTGAAAAGCCATTCCAAGTGGCGTGATCCCCAAGAAATCTCTCACAGAGACATCTTCATTGGAAGCGTACGAAAAAGCCCATGGGTGTGACTCCGAGAGAATTTGATTTGTCCAAAGATCTTTCCAAAAGAGAGTTGTGGTTCCACAAACAACATTGACACGAGAGACCCCGTGGAATTCGGGAGTTAAATTGAGTACGTCTCTCCACCAAAATGACCCAATGGGATCCATGGCGTGTGGTATTTTGTGATCATAATAAGCATCCCAGGTGAGTTGTACCCATGGAATGTCCAACTTATTGTAAAACTTATGCAAATACTTCATGAGGAGTTCCTCATTCTGGACTCGGAGGTTTTGCACACCGAGGCCTCCTTTATTCTTTGGTTTAGAAACCATGTCCCACACAGCCAGAGACTTGCATTTGTCCCCATGGCCGGTCTTTTTTATCCATAGGCATCTTCTTCTAATTTTGTCCAGCATTTCAATGAGCTTGGGCGGGAACTTGAGCGTGCACATGGCGTAAATAAGCAGAGATGTGACTGTTGTGTTAACTAACATCAGCTTCCCTGCATATGACATGAGTGAAAGTGTAGAGGACAAGTTCCTTTCAATGGAGCTGACCAGTGGCATAAAATCTTTAATCGTGGGGCGGGAAGTGCCCAAAGGGAGCCCAAGATATGTGAAGGGCATAGAGCCGATCGAGCAGCCAAAAATCGAGGCAATGTTGGTGGCCATTTCCAAGTCCAAGTTAATATATAACTTTGTAATGTTGTATATATGTAGAAATTCTAAAATGATTTTTTGGCCACACTTTATTCAAAAGGAATATTGTATGCGAAATAAACATGAAGAGAGGGCTTTTTAGATCAATGGGGTACGTGATGTAACATGTGTGAATGTGTAGTTGATGCATTTGGCAGGGCCTAGCGATGTATGTGTGTGTATTATGTATTCGAGAGAGGCATGGATAGAGGGGCCGGCGGGGGGGCAGGGGAGAGATAGCACGAGAAATGAGAGTGGTCTAGAGAGAGAGAGACGAATATGACGTCACGACGAAGGATTCCCTTGAGTGTGTATATGCAAGGGGGAGGGGATAGAGGCACTAGTAGAATATATTTTTTGTGTGTGGTGTTTGTGTTGGTATGTGTGGGTGTGAGAAGATAACGAGACGTGGGGGCAGAGGGTGTGTCACTGCGTGAGGTCCGGGGGGTCGAGGTGAGGCCCTTCGTTCGGTTCCGTCCTGCGCCACATTGGTTGGCCCGTGACGCATTTAGGGAGACCCATGGATGACTAGTCGTACAAGACAAAGATAGAAGAATTGTAAAGGACTCTGTGTCTACTGACAAAGCCGGCTAGGATCTATAACCCTAGGTTCTCGGACTAAGGTAACCCCTTTTATCTCTGATATTACTATTCATCCAACCTAACTTTAAGGGGCATCCTACAAAATGCTCTGCTAGAATCATACTCGTCAATTAGGAAGAGTGGTGTGAGACAATGCGTGAGAGACAGACCTAAAGATAATGTGTGTACAGGAGACACATAGGCCGGTCTATGTATATAGAAAGGGTCGATGGGGATTGTGCGTGTGTATGCTTGCGAGGCGAAGAGTGCTTGTGATAAAGGTTAGTGAAAATAGTCGTAAATGGTTACGATAGGGAGGGAGGGTTATATTGAGAGCATGTGTGCGAGAAAGACACCTCGGGAGAGAGTGTGTGAGCATGTGTGAGAGACCACCGACGGAGAGTGAAACTACACATAAAAGACTGTTCTACACATTGATTAAAGATATAAATTGTATCCAAATATTAGGATGGGATCATGATATTTGCAATTCGCGTAAGGAACGGTCATTGATCTATCAGACATCTAGATTCTATCGAATTTGAGCATGTCTATGTTATTATTCGACACAATTGATCCACATAGTTAGTATTTTGAACTCCAGACAATGCATCGCTTTAGCAATCGAATATAAACGCGAGTATAGTTCATGTTGTGTGTGTAAAGCACATTATACATACGAAAGTTACACAATGAACATTATAAATAGCTACCTATGAACTAGCATACATTTGAATTCAACTTAAGGTGGTTTCAAAAACTCAAATTCAACATGAAGTCCATTCAATTATTTGAATTTGATATCATGGAATTTGTAAATCATACCTAAATTATGGGGGCACCAATCTTTGCTCTGATTTTGTACATAATAGCATATCTAGTCGTGTACAAAATAGATTCAAATTTAGGTCCTCCATTCCAAAATAATTGTAGTTATAGGATTTTCAAGTGTCAAAATTTCAAAAAGAAGCAGATAATTTAATGAGGTTTTCAAACATACAAGGTCAAATTTAACGTTGTCTATTTAGGTCAATCCTCATAGTTCAAGAGTACTCTAAACGTGAATGCTTGTGTTTCAAAATTTCAAACAAAGCACCAAAAGAGCCTCTACTCGCCCGAAACCGCGTGAGACAAATGTTTAGTAGTACAAGGAAATTACTTTTCTAATAACTCCGACCCGTGAAACCTACTGGCCCGACGTCCAAAGGTCTAAACCGGGGTAGGTTTGTAGCTTCATCTAGACGCCACGCAACCGCCTCGAAAAACATTCATACACAATGGCCACCTAAGCACACATGTGCGTGGCCGAAATCGCTCCTGCCCACTATTTGGGACACCTGGGATTACCATCCTACCCCTGACCCGTAGTAGGTCCGAAATTTAAGAGGGGGGCAAAGTTTGTACTCTCCCAAAGGTCAAACAAGCGCGTACCATCTTCTATTTAAAAAAGCCAAAAACAAGTGCATCCCAGACCGAAACATGGTTCTCCCCCTGTAACACCCACGATGCGGCTATATCTCCCACGTGTCGAAGAACAACTTAGAGGCATAACCACATGGTGGTTTTGTCGCAAGAAGGGTCATCTTCACACAATCCCATGAAATGAACAAGAATGGGATAAAGAGTTGGCTTACAATCGCCACTTTACACAATGAACATATAATAAAATCATACATCAATCAGAGTACACACATAGTCCGACTATGGACGAAGCCAAAAGAAAAGAAGATAATCCAACTGCTAGATCCCCGATCGTTCCAACTGGGCTCCACTACTGATCGACATGAAACGAAACATAGCAACAACCAAGATCTTCGTTGAGCTCCCATCTGAGCTCGGTTGCATCACCTGCACTGGTATCATCGGCACCTGCAACTGTCGTGATAGTATCTGGTGAGTCACGACGACTCAGCAATCTCAAAACCCACAAGATCAAGACTATTTAAGCTTATGGGTAGGAAATGGTAATGAGGTGGAGTTGCAGCAAGCACTAAGCAAATATGGTGGCTAACATACGCAAATAAGAGCGAGAAGAGAGCAAACGGAACGGTCGTGAAGCTAGCAATGATCAATAAGTGATCCTGAACTCCTACTTACGTCAAACATAACCCAAAACCGTGTTGACTTCCCGAACTCCGCCGAGAAGAGACCATCACGGCTACACACGCGGTTGATGCATTTTAATTCGAATCAGGTGTCAAGTTATCTACAACCGGACATTAACAAATTCCCATCTGCCGCATAACCGCGGGCACGACTTTCGAAAGTTTATACCCTGCAGGGGTGTCCCAACTTATCCCATCACAAGCTCTCACGGTCAACGAAGGATATTCCTTCTCCCAGGAAGACCCGATCAGACTCGGAATCCCGGTTTACAAGACATTTCGACAATGGTAAAACAAGACCAGCAAAGCCGCCTGATGTGCCGACAAATCCCGATAGGAGTCGCACGTATCTCGTTCCCAGGGCACACCGGATGAGCCATACGTCGGGTTGGCATAGATCCTAGTTGCCCAGGGGGCGCCGGACATCGCTCGGTTTGGACCAGCACCCGGAGGAGCACTGGCCCGGGGGGGTAAAATAAAGATGACCCTTGAGTCTGCAGAACCCAAGGGAAAAAGGCTTAGGTAGGCAAATGGTAAAACCAATGTTGGGCCTTGCTGGAGGAGTTTTATTCAAAGCGAACTATCAAGGGGGTCCCATAAATCACCCAACCGTGTAAGGAACGCAAAATCAAGGAACATAACACCGGTATGACAGAAACTAGGGGCGGCAAGAGTGGAACAAAACACCAGGCATAAGGCCGAGTCTTCCACCCTTTACCAAATATATAGATGCATTAATTAAATAAGAGATATTGTGATATCCCAACATAATCCTGTCCACCATGGAGCAATCTTCAACTTCACCTGCAACTAACAATGCTATAAGAGGGGCTGAGCAAAGCGATAACATAGCCAAGCAATGGTTTGCTAGGAAGGGTGGAAAAAGGTTAGAGGCTGACATGGCAATATGGGAGGCATGGTAAACAAGTGATAGGTAGCGCAACATAGCGATAGAACAAAGCAACTAGCAAGCAAAAATAGAAGTGATATCGAGGGTAATGGTCATCTTGCCTGAAATCCCGCAAGGAAGAAGAACGAGTCCATGAAGAAGACAAACGGACGTAGTCGAATGAATCCTCACAACTCCGGAATGAAACCGAAGCTAATGAGAGAAGAAAACCGGAAAGAAGCAAACAATATGGTAAACACACAAGCATAAACATGTCATGATGCACAAACAAGTATGATGCATGTCCGGTTTAAAGAGGCATGGCATGGCAAAGTGCAACAAACAATACTACAAGTTAAGTGGAGCTAAATATGCAATGAGTTGCATATTGACGAAACACCACATCAAATTATTTAGTTCACTCTCGGTTAAGATACACAAAAATTATTAGATGTTAATTAACATGGCAAGGGGTGAAGCATAAGTAAACTAACTATTTAGGCAAGTTTTGAGGCCGGAAACAACAAACAACAATTATGGAAAATCCCCATATGTCATTTAGCAATTTAAAGCAAACACAGTTTTAACCATTTAAATGTTGTTAACATGATGCGGATGGCATAATCAAGGTTTATGCATTTTTATGAAAACGTTACCATGAGCATGATACGAGGCATTTGTCGCCATGGCGGAAGGAAAAAGGTGCCACGGCGGTGAAACAAAAATGGTACCACGGCAACATTCCGGTCCCGGTAACTCATGGAGGTACCGGTGCAAAAAGGAAGTGTGACGTGAGCGAGTCATGCAAGATGGTGGGGTGATCCCGGCTACCGGGTTCCCACGGGTCAATGGCATGGGAAACAAGGAACGTGCAAAGACCTCTCGGACACGGTGCAAACACGAGTATCTCATACAACCAAGCATGCATTCGTTCACGGGCGGTCATCATCTCGGGATTATACCTTTGAGGCATGCATTTTCGGAGCGGTTCGGGTTCGTAGTGGAAGTAGTCGTTCACGAGTCGTCGTGGGAAGTAGTGGCACACGTGGCGGTGTAGTGGAAGTAGTGGTACACGTTCGTTTTCGGAGAGGTACTTGAAGAATCCAACGTCTTCGGGGCGATGGTAGTGGTACACGCGACGTCGGGGTACTTGTCGGTCCGGTCTTGGCGGTGTAGATGTACACGTTGTCGGGGTATTTGTCGCATCATCGGGTGTAGTTGTACATGCGGGTCTTGACGAATCCGAAGGGTACTTGACGGGTCCGGTCTTGGCATAAGTGTACATGGCAAATGTAGTGGTACTAAGCGCCGGTCGTCGAGGGACTTGCCGAAATCCACAGAGCCGGTGTGCTTGGCGAATTCCAGAGGCATTGGTAGTGGTACTTGGCGAATTCCACGCTCGGTGACTGTTGGACTTGGCAAAACGGGTCTCCCAAAAATGTTGTGGTACTTGGCGCTACTCCCTGCTCGGTGGTCGTTGGACTTGGCGTCAACAGCAATAGCAAGGAGGCGAAGGAGATGGGCAGGTCACGGTCAACGCGAGCGACCGGGCGCATCTGCAGCATCCTCCTCTCGAACAGAGGCAGGAGCGGGGCTTGGCGCGATGTAGAGGAGGCAGCAGGCGGCGAGGCGCAGGGAGATCTGGGCATGGGACGAGGCCAGGGCGCGGGGCCGAGCTTGTTCCCGACCAGAGGACAACGACGAGGGACTTGAGGCGATCCCGACGACGTGGATGAGGTGAGGAGGAGCGGAGGCGTCCTGCACTTGGCCTTGGCAACGAGCGGTGCGGGAACGAGGACGAGGGCGCACGAGGTGTAGCAGAGAGAGGCGGCGAGGGACTTGGTGGCAGGGACGTCCTGAAGCTGCTGCTGGTGGCGCTAGTGGTAGCCGAAGACGGGTCACCGGCGCCGGGGTGGCGCGCGCTATGCTGGAAGGAGCTTGGGCGACGGGGACGGCTTGCGGGAGCTCCGACGAGTGGCGCAAAGGCGGAGGCGCGGGGCGATGTGGCCATGGACGAAGCAAGACAGGTAGGGCGACGCGATCGTTGCTGATGCGAGGGGAGAAGGGCGACGAGTGATGCAGTGGGTCGAGGCGGCGGAGGGGAACACAAGCGAGGCGCGAGGGGATCGGGGCGAAGCCCTTCCTGGCGCTGGCAGCGGGCGTGCGGCGGCGCTGGAGGGAGTCGAGGGAGAGGCAAAGGATCGAGAGAATGGGGATCGGGCTGAGCGAGGGGCTAGGGTTTAGGACTTTAGGTATAGGTGGGGCGGATGGGCCTTGGGCCATCTCGGTTAAGAGGGAAAAAGGCCAGGAGGAGTTGGGCTGCACTGGATCTCTCTCTCTCTCTCTCTCTAATCCCCCACTTCTATTTTATTTACCAAAAGCAGTAAATAGCAAAGAAAGAAAAAGGAGATAAAGAAAGGGTTGGAGAAATAATTTGAGCATGGGGTTAATTTTTCCGGACTCATAAAAATGAGCTTGATCCAAGAAAATGGAGTGGGCAAGATTGCAATAATTAAATTCAAAGTCATTTGAATTTAATTCAAATGGTTTGAACAAGGACTAGGATTTAGAAGTGTCCAAAAATGTTGAGATTTTTGGTGGAGCTTCGGAAAATGATGAAAGAAATTATGGGCAAGGTTGGAGACCAAGAATTGAGATAACAACAGCATGGGATATTTTGCTAGTGGGTTGCGGTTAATTCCAAACTAATGGAATATTTATTATAACTCCCTAAATATCGAGAGGATATGTTATAAAGAGAAATCACCATGTGAATCCCTCGCTTTAAATGGATCGAAAAATACATACAATTTATTTAAAAGAGTTATAAAATTAATGACATGATGGCATGATGCAATGCAAAAGATGCAACAAACAAAACAAATCACACGACGAAACTCGGAGTAGCTGGAAGTCTTCTGGAGAGTCGGTCTCGGGGCATTACACCCCCCTCCCCCCCCTCCCACCCATCTGATTCCCCATTCGTACTCCGTGGGCGCAAAAACTACCTCTCCACCAGCCGCGAAACCCCGGCGTCCTCCGTCTGCCACCCCATCCCACCCATCAACCGCCGCCCTCCTCCATCACGCCCGAGCCGATACCCCGACATTGTTGTCCACCACAACCTCAACCACAACGCCCTCCATGGCTAGTAGTTGAAGCCGAGGCCAAGCCATCCGTACCCGAGCCAGTTCAACCACGTCGTCCTGTGCCTCACCGCTGCCGCTCCAACTTCGCCACCGTCCACCGCACCGGAGATGTTCTTGCTATGCCGTCCTTCGCCGCCTCGAATTTGCTTCCCCTCCGCCGATATACGGCCATGGCAACACAGTCAACAATTTGGCCATGGGTTTGTCCAAGGATCCACGGCTCTCCAAAACATCGGTTCCCCAGGGAGAAAAAAGAAGATCACCGCGACATATGGAGGAGACCACACTAGCAACCAATAAGGGTACTCCTCTTCCCTTATTCATGCAAATCTTACGTGTTTGCTTGCACGATATTCATCCCACAGAAGACACTAGTTGACCGCTTCTTCTTGATACTAGATGTTCCTAGTAACTCGTGATGCAGAAGGTTTCTCCTCATATACTATTTCACCTTAGCTAGAGGTCTGTCGCCCCCCTGAATTTCAACTCCTGGTCAATTGATTCCCTATTAACAGAAGCATTCCCCGGTGCAACAGGCGCTAGTACGCCTATTATGTCGGGAAAGCAGCGCCCCGGTGTTTATCTTAGGGGCGTGTGGGGCCTGAGCTACTGGCGCCCAATCTGAAGGTCGGCCGGGATTAAAGGGATGGCCTGGGGCGCTGCCAAGCACGGCAGTGGTGTGAGGTCGAGCGGAGGGTGGGGCGGCGGAGGCAGGGGTCTGGGCCAGTGGTCGCTGGTGGTTCAAGAAAGATCGTCAACAGTGACTGGCGGGAGGTAGACGAAGGCCATCTACCCGTTCCTTATAGATCGGACGGTTCATTAAAAAAATCGACTGACTTATTTATTTTCAGTCAACTGTTATCTTGATATGACCAGATGTGGTGGTGTGCTGGAGGAGTACCTGCATTTCCTATGCTCATATATTACAAAATCATACGGAGTAGAATCTAATTTTGTTTGCCATGCAATGTTGTAGAGCTAGCATATGTCTCCTGTCATTTATTTTTCAGCCACCTGCTATCTACTACTTTTAAAGTGCACTAGTTCTGCACACATTTCACCCATACTCTCACTATTGTGTCTTTATGAAAGGGTATTTCAGAGTCTGCCTCGAGAGAAGCAGCAAAGAAAAGAGAGAAGCCACGCCAGCTTTCTTCACGGGTAGGCAAGGCACTTTACAGCGCTATAAAGGGTGCAGTGTCAGCAGATAGAGATGGTAAACATAGCTCTGGAGTTGATGAACTCGCTCGCAGTGAACCACCATCCCAGGTGCTTGCTTTAACTTCGCGGTGTCATATGTGGTTGCATGTTCCATACGGTGTCTAGCTTGTATTCGAAAGGCCGAAGTCGGTCTTTATTAAGGTAAGGAAAGATATTTTTCACATGAACCACCATCCCGTGAGCACCAGAAGACAAATAGCTAGTCAGGGCACTGGCCGAGCCAGTGACAAGCCCAGCAAAGACAGGCATCACCTGGAAGCCAACTAAAAATCCGCTATGGTGGCGAAGCAGCCCGCCTCCCACCAGGCTCTTAGGTCCTAGATGATGATGCTCACCACTCCAGTCGGATGTCTAGCTTGTATTGCTTCCAATTTGGTTAAATTGCATCTTCTTAGCTTACACATTATTCCTTTGAATATGACATGCCTTTCTGTTTTTGCTACATACTAGTACATCTGTGTATTAACCACGTTCTTACATCAAACTAATGTTCTTCTGTATCCCTCATCAATCACTTATGATGAGGCAGTCAGGCAAGTGGACTACTCCTCATTTAAAGAATGCAGCGTCAGCCTCCCGACATGATTCTCAAGAAACAGCAAGGCTAGATGAAGATAGTGAACGTAGCTCTGTACTTGATTACCGCATTTACCCTACACTAGCATCGCAGGTGCTTGCTCTAACTTGGCAGCATGATATGTGGTTGCATGTTGCATATGGTGTCTAGATTGTAATTCTTCCAATCTGGTTAAACTGCATGTGCTATTCTGCTTAGCTTATACATTATACCTGTTAATGTGACATGCCTTCCTGTATTTAGTACATAGTACATCTGTCTATTAAGCATGTCCTTACATAAAACTATTGTTTTTTTGTATCACGCATCAATCAATATGACGACACACCTTTAGTATATGCAGTGCGATATTAGTTGCATCTTTCATATGATTTATAGCATGCGCTGCTTCTAATTTGTTGAAATTCCATTTATGATGGGACGCTTTTAACTTGGCAGAGTCATATTGGTTGCATCTTTCATGTGGTGTCTAGCTTGCATTGCTTCTCTTTTGTTGGAATGGTTTCTGCTTAGTTTACACAAACAGTTGTGAACATGCCATGTCGTCCTGTTTTTCGTACATATTCCATCCTGGTATCATATGTTTGCCTTACATCAAAGTAGTGATTGTCAGTATCATGCATGAATGAGTTCTGAAGAGAGAATTTTATTGCTTTTTCTTGTCGGTTTTACTTGACAATTCAAAATCAATAAAGCGGAAGGAAGTTAGCAAGGCAACGGATAAAGGTGCTCCTTCCAAATGGAGGCCCTCTACAGTTTCTACTCCTCCATGCCCCCGAGATATTTTCTAAGACAACACATGCATAGACACTCAACGTAGTTGTGTTTATTATGAGCACGTCTCCCCTAGTGCACCATCACCGGTCCTCCCTCTAACTTGGCACTATTATATGTGGTTGCATGTTATGTGTGATGTCTAGCTTGTATTGCTTCTAATTTTGTTGAATTCCATCTGCTTACTTTACACATTATACTTGAATAAGACATGTGTTCTTGTTTCTAGAACATACAATATCTGTCTATCACACCATGTTCTTACATCAAATTACTACTGTTGTGTAACCGGCAACAATCACTTATCATAAGACACGCTTGACTTCGGAGTGTTATATAGGTTACATCTCTCATTCTTTTCTAGCTTGTACTACTAATTTGTTGAAATGGCACTTATGACGAGACAGTTTTAACTTGGTAGAGTGATATTCGTTGCATCTTTCATATGGTGTCTAGCTTTCATTGCCTCTAATTTGTTGAAATGCCTTCTCCTTAGTTTACACATCATAAGCTGTGAATATGCAATGCTGTGAATATGAAATGGCACTAATGACGAGAGACCTCTAACTTGGTAGTGTGATGTTGTTTGCATCTCACATATGATTTATTTCTTGTACTGCTTCACATTTGATTAAACGCCATTTATGATGAGACATTGTTAACTTGGCAGAGCGATATTTGTAGCATCTTTCATATGGCGTCTACCTTCCATTGCATTGCTTCTAATTTAGTGAAATGTCTTCTGCTTAGTTTACACATCATAGTTCTAGTTATCTCTTCCATCCTTCTTTTCGTACATATTACATCCTCCTATCATGTGGTTGTCTAATATCAAAGTTCAGTTCGTCTGCATCACGCATCAATTTGTTCCGAAGAACTAAATTGTTGTTTGTTTTTCTTGTCTGCTTGACTTAACATGGCACAGAGAAAGAGGAAGAAACACAGAATGGCATGGAATGGGAAGCAGATGAATACTACAGATTCTGCTGGTACTGATGGTGCAATAGAAGGTCAAAGTCCAGCGGAAAATTCTACAAACAGGGTATCCCATGCTGTCACGACCGGTTTTTCGAAAAATAATTATTGAGAAAATCGATCTTTAGAGTCCAGTATAGGAAAAAGTCATCCTCACTGGTAGACAAATACTTGATGAACAGAGGACCAGTAGCATTAAATATATTACAGGGTTGAGTTGAGGTTGCTCAACAAATTATTACAAACTCGCCAATATCTTACATAAGGGCGGTTATGACTCAGGGGTGAGGTGGCATGCTACTAGCTCGAGGTAAAAAGTGGTGGTGGATAACTTGACTCCTAACTGGCAGCTCATCGAGCGTCGAGGTGAGGCTCGATGAATTTATTTCTGGGGTTGCGGAATCGGATAATACAATGACCAAAATAGGATCACACGGGACTGACTGGGACTCCTCTAGGTGTCGGAC
Organism: Triticum dicoccoides; assembly: GCF_002162155.2. NCBI lineage: Eukaryota > Viridiplantae > Streptophyta > Magnoliopsida > Poales > Poaceae > Triticum > Triticum dicoccoides. Next base: position 307,385,454 of record NC_041383.1, on the reverse strand, counting down.
TCGCTATCAAACTCTTCATCCATGAGATCGCCTTCATCAACATCTGGCCAAATCAACAAGCCAGGTGAGTACTTTGAAAGTACTCGCAAGATAGTTCGGACAAAAGATATAATCAATGAATGCATGAATGCGTCATGAATAAAAATGATGCTCATACAACAACAATAATATTTATGCACGACTTGATAAGTAAACAAATAAATGAAAACCGATCGGGTGTCTGGAGCGACGCCTCGAAAGGTAAACAAATAAAAACTCATGCCGCAGTCGGGCGTCTAAGCAACACCACATAAAGGGCTTAAAAGAAATGCTGCAGTCGGGCGTCTTAGCAACACCACATAAAGGGCTTTAAAAGAAATGCCACAGTCGGACGTCTGAGCGACATCAGAGACAGGGCTTGAAAAGAAATGCCACAGTCGGACGTCTGAGCGACATCGCAGACAGGGCTTGAAAAGAAATGCCACAGTCGGACGTCTGAGCGACATCGCAGACAGGGCTTACAATAAAAGTAAATACAAGTATGCCACCGTCGGACGTCTGAGCGACATCACAGACAGGGCTTGTAACAAACGTAAATAACAAGTATGCCACTGTCGGACGTCTGAGCGACATCACAGACAGGGCTTATAATAAATGTAAATACAAGTATGCCACCGTTGGACGTCTGAGCGACATCACAGACAGGGCTTGTAACAAAAGTGAATAACAAGATTAGTCCATCCACAAGAATAATCTTTTAACCGGATTTATCACACATGTATTCCACCGGAGTTTTGTCACTGAGGCTGATACCTGACAAGATAAGATGAATATAGTACTTGAACATGTACAAGATGATTGAAAGATTTGTGACTCTGCAGAGTTGGTATTGACTGACCACAGCCAACGGATTTCCGTAGTCACGAATGGACTAGTTCCGTTTATGGTATTTCAGTAGAAACACATTTAACTAGTACACACCTATTTCACCTCACGATGCCAGGAATCACCCTGGACAACGTCCAAGAAAAACTTTGAGACGGGGAGGTCACAACCTCGAATAGCATGCGATCAAATTTCTATACGCGCGCTCTAAGGGGTTCCCCCCTCTCGGTCCCAACCGGAAACACCCATGCCCCCTGACCGGATGACGGGCTTTAATCCAGGGCCATGGAACCCTCATCCCGGCCTCTCTATTTGGTGTGTACCAGGAAAACGATTTGCAACTTACTAAGCCATATTCCTTTCGGAAAAGATGTGACAGTACAGGAAGGAATGAATGGAAATGTGATTTGTTTCACGATGACACGGAAGTCAAATAATCTGGCATAAGACTGGCATGTCACAACTCTACCATCTTACCCATCCTCATGCCATCACATGGCCATGCAAATATATATCCCACAACATAATGCTTTCCGAAACTTACTTATGTGCATGAAATATATCATTCAAAGAAATGTTCATAAACATGCCATGATTATACTAAAATTCAAACATGCGACAACCACTCATCATATCAAGAGTTCAAACATGCTTGCCTGGTTCGGAGTAGTAGGAGTTTAACTGTGTGAAGTTTGCAGCTCCGTCACCTCCTCCGGTATCTACGGTATAAGAAAAATACGTACGTAACGTAAATACCGTGAGTGTACAGAAAAGTTTCCAAATATTTTTCAAATAAATATGACAAAAAACTAAACAGAAAAATAAAGATGACAGAAAAAGAATCAATCAAAAACCATTTTCTGTTTAAAAGTTATAAGAGTTTTGGTCCAAGGACCCATCTGTAATGAAACAGAAAGTTTCCAGGGGGTTCTGCGGAAAAGTCCAGAAAACGTTTCGTTTAAAAGGAATGGCTGAGAGACTGACAAGCGGGCTCCACCCGTCAGGTTTGAAATTTCAAACGAGGGAAATAGGGCGCGACGGCGCCCGAGACGTGCGGTGGTCGCCGGCGGCGATCCACGGCAAGGCAAGGTGATCGGGGATTACCTTCGTGATTAGTGCACCTTTCCGCGTCTGTGGATGGTGGTGATGGTCGCCGGGAGCACTGTGTCGACGGCGGCCCTTGCTCCGGCGGCCGGCGGCTCGGGCAGTCGTGGATCTTGCCGGAGATAGCTGCGAGGGTCAAATCGGAGTGCGGGTTAGTCTCCTAGTTGCTCGAGAGGGTTGCAGATGAGGTTAGGGCGCCGGAGACGGCCTCACCGGAGTGAATCAAGGTGGAGGCCGAGGCGGAACGAGGTGGCCGGAGTTGAGGAAGAAGGGCCCCTCAAGGCTCTTCCAGTGGCTAGCCGGGGTCTAGTGAGGTGGTGGAGTTGTGCGGGGGCGAGAGCAAGCTCGGGGGTGCTATTTATAGCCGGCCCGAGGCGGTTGCCGTGAACGGATAAGTCCGGCGAGTGATTACGGTGGTGCTGTGGCTAGACAGTCGGCTTAGGAGCTTGAGCATCATCTAGGTGGAGCATTGGTGCCATTTCAGCGTCCAACTCAGCACGGGAGGGGTGGTTACCGCCTGTCCTCGACGGAACGGCCGCACGGCACATCGGCGGCAGAGAACGCGCTCTGCGCGTGCCAGGCCACGGCGATGGTGCTGCATGCGTGCACTAGCAAGCAGGTCGCCACGCGGAGCTCTCAGGAGGATCGGGCGGCGCCGAACGGTGTTATGCCGCAGTGTTGCCCCCCTGTCGGCTGTTACGGTGGTTCTGCCGCCGCAAAGCACACCGGCGCAGGCGGGCCAGGGTGCCACCGATGCCAGGAAGGCGCCAAGCGCGTGTGTGGTGCTCCGGACAAGAGGGAGGGGTTGCGAGCAATGAGCCAAAAGCATAGTGGACATGTGACTGAAGTTACTGACGGAGAAACGACACTGAAACTCTGAATTTACTGAATATGAACAGTAACAGTGCATGCCAAGTGTTCGACAGAATGATTCTGGCATGTAGGGATTTTTCCTTGAGCTGGTTTTTGGTGGAGTGGTCTCTCATTGCAGCTAGGGGTTGCCTGAATTTTGGTGGAATTTTTGGAGAAGTGTAGATATGAATTTCACCAAATTTGGCAAATCTGGTCCAAACTTGCAGAGGGTGAATTTTGAAATATTTGAAAAGAAGAAGAGTGGATCAAGATGGTTCTAGGTTGTGGGTGCAAAGGACTATCCAGAGGAGTTGAGTTGAGGTCAAAAATAAAATGTATTAAGGTACTTGCTTTGCAAATCACCTAGGCTCAAGAGAAAGGACAGAATTATTTTGGGAAAAGAAATAATTGGAATAAAATCCAAAAATGGATTTTATTAGTTTGGACAGAATATTTGGGTTGCACCAAAGTGGAAGGAGGGGTTTTGGGGAAGTTTTACCATCAGAGGCATGGTAAACTAGAATGTATCAAAATCAAACAAAAGCCCAAAACCAAAAGGGTTTCTTTTTAGAAGAAAATAAATCCAAGAAAAGATTTTCAGAGGGCAAACTTAGAAGAGGGTTTTTTTTAAGAAGGGTTTAAACGACCTTCTTCAAACCAAGCAACGCTCTTTCTGAAAACAAAAACCACAAAATTTTTGGAGTGTCACACATGCTACATGAGCTACAGAAAAAGCCAAGCAGAAATAAATAGCTGCGACCAAACAAGCAGAGACAACCCTAGTTCTTGCAACACCTTCCACAGTACTACCAGCTGCATGAGTTACTCGTGCGTCAGCTGAGCTAACAGCACGTTCCCAAGCTCCCTTGCCACCTGACACTACATCCCAAGCACTCTGGACACAAGACGAGTTGGCAAGATCATATGAACCTTGTGAGCTTCAACAGCAAGAAGGTAGTTGCTGGAGTCAAGTTATAGTTGCATGATTCTTTATATGTAGTCTCACAGTTTGATGTACACTAACAGTTCCTATGTTCGTTGTTAGACTAGCACCTAGGCGCAAGAGGAAACAAACATCAGGGATAATGCTCGATAGGTTAACTAAATCTAGAGGAGGAAGAATGGATATCCGTTTTGAGGCAGGTTTAAAAAGGCCACGTGATGCTACAGAGTCAGCCAAGTTAGTATCAGAGGTAGCGGTTGCCGTTAGGTATCATGTATGTATCCTCCCAACATGGATTCAGTACAGGAATGACAAATACGAAACCCAGTTCAACACCTTTCTTGACCATTTATCTGTAAGTATGGTTATGTATTGAAACTAGTAATATCGTCTTGCTCTGTCCCATACTTTCTAGGTTGCTGATAATGAGACTCCCATAATTTTCAATAGATGAGGTTCAAGTTGGATAGCCAAGATGATGCAACCAGACAAGCTTGCACCCATGTTTTCAAGTCTGCTCTATGACAGTATCAGTATAACTTGAGGAAAACTCACTTTGAAGGCAAGGCTAACAATGAACTTTCACAAACATCTCCAGTGGAAAATATATCGACTGAAGACTGGAGGGGCTTCGTTAAACACTGGTCTGATCTGAAGTATCAGGTACATTATATATATGTGATCAGATCACATGTTGAAGTCCTATTTACGCATGTTCCACAAAAATCTATCTTCTTGTAGGCAAACTGTTCAAAGAACAAGGCCCACCATACGAAAGTGAAATTCCAACAGATGACAGGATCTCGTAGCTATATTGCACACTGCGAGGCTCTTGTAATTAGCTGGTGTTTCCTTCTTTTCACTGTACCACATTATCAGATCTATATTGACTTGTTCCAAATGCAGAGGAAAGCCCACAAGGACCAAAAAGTACTTGAACCAAATGTTGTGCAAATCTTCAAGAACTGTCACACCAGCAAGAAGAAAGGCATGACTACACCAGTCAAAGCCGCTGTTGTAAGTCCTTAATCCTCATGCCTTTTAACTACTACTTACTATGACTTGTGCCTTGAACTGCATGGTTTGCAGCCAATGTCTATTACTCTTTTCAATTTTATACACAAATGTCTTAGCGTTTCATTGCACCTTACAAGGTTTAAAAGAGAGGAGTGATGTTCCTTTGATCTTGACTTGTAATATAGTTCCGTGTTGGACTTGCCCACACAATGTTACAATTGCCTATTGTCTGTTCTTAGTTGTTTTGAGATATGAATGATGTCATACTATGCTTACCGTATTATAAACTTCGTCCATTTATCCTTAGCCCTCAATACAATGTGAAGAAATAGACAATACATTAGCGATGGTACATGGTCATATGTTTGGAACTTGGTTGTATTATGTACTTTGCAATAAAATACAACTAATATTTTACATGGGTTCACCAGAATAAGTTCTGTATATAGACCAAAGCTATTTTGTTTGGTTTTGCTGCCTCCTTAATATCTTTTGTTCTGGTACTACTAATGTAAAAACTCAACTTTTCAGCGAGCTATGCAAAAATGGTGGAACCGCCACCTTCTGAAGGTGGCGAGGCAGCTATAACCGCAATGTCAGCTCTTGCTGTAGTGGGTCAGTACATGTCCACTAACAGTGCCAAAAGCACGTTCCTATGTAATATTGGGTTGGTTGTTAAGGCAATCTCGTCCAAACTGCCTCATGATCAAGATATGCAAGCTCAAAGAAATGTTGTATCTGTGCTCCAGACACAAGTCCATTCCCTAACAGAGACCCTTTGTGAAACAAGGAGAGACATTGTTTGATGTCATCAAGATATGCATGGTTTTGAAACCAGACTATCAGAAATTTGCTATGTTGTTCAGGAGCCTAGGAGAAATGTAGGTGAAGGTTATGGTGCTCCATCGGACAATATAGCATGAAAACGTAACAGTCAGGTCAAATGAACCGAGCTTCTGAACTTCTGGTGGTGCATTTATCTGCTAGACTGTTAAGCTTTATGCCAACCTTCCTTTTGTTTTATAGTTGTAATTTGTTTTGGTGCGATACAAAATTTGTTCTTAACGTCAGCCACTGGCTAAAGAAAACAGCAAGCCATTTTTGTATAGTGTAGGGTGTTCCCTATACTTAAACTGGTGGCGATCTTTGATGCCGAGGGGATGTAATCTGTGCAATCGCCTTAATAGCCTAGCATTAGTTTTGGCCTTATTTATTTCCTAGTCTTCTTTTTCCCTGCTTTTCTAGTGGCCACAACAACCATGGGCCATATACGGGCCATAGGATCCATGGGTCTCCTACGGGTCGTCGATAAATGGGCCTCCAACAGGGCCGTAGAATTGGTGGGCCTCGGGACGTCGGATAAATGGGTCTACATGGGCCATAAACGGGCATAATTGATATCGGCCCAGCACGGTAACGGGCCGTTAACAGGCCAGAGGACAGCAAAGGCTTAATTCCGTCACAAGCATAACGGGTCGTTAATGGGCCGGAATATAGGATGGGCTAGAAACGGCGCAACGGGTTAACAGGCCAGAAACGGGCCGACTCTTGCCATGGGCCGAATTTGGCCCATTAGGGGAACAGACCAGTAACGGGCCGGAAGTAATCGAGGGTCGGAAAGGAGCCCAAGAACATATGGGCCATCAATAGGCCGAAAGCTAACACGGGCTGGAAACGGCCCATGTGAATCACGGGCCGTTAACGGGTACAAAGAAATTTATTGTTCATTATGGGCTAGAGTCACCATGGGCCTCTAAAGGGCCTAAAGATACGAAGGCCTCATATGGGCCGAAAGGCATTGTGGGCCATACATGGGCCGAAAGTTAAACGGGCTGGTGTTATATTCGACGGCCCACATGACGTTGTTGGGCCGATTTCCGTTAGGGCCTAACGGGTCATGAGTTACCGGGTCGTGAAATGGGCTATTTGTGAAGAGACCGTTAACAGGCTTTTCATGGGCCACCCTATTAACTTTTGACCTAGTCAAACGGGTTAGCTTTGTAAGATAAATGGGCCAGTGGTGGGTCGTCGCACATGTCGACATATCATAGGTGCCTATCTGACCCACTGACGAGTTGACATGTGTTTCGTCCGGCCAATAAGAATTTTAAACGTGGAAATTTCCCATTGGTCCGGGCTGTTAACGGGTTATCGGATCCAAAACCCGACCCGATAGCTTAACGGCGTTCCGTTACGGTGGATGCCACGTGTCGGTCACCCTTGACGAAAGCACTTCTGTGACGCGCGATTTATCATCATAGAAGTGGACACTTCCTTGATGATAATTTTGGTAATGTCATGGAACACTTCGACGACAACACAGGTATGACTATCTTGATTCTGTCATAGAATCGTCATGGATGTACATGCATGACAAAAAATGCGACCTACTGTGACAAACACGTATCATCACTGAAGTGTATTTTTTTTTGTAGTGATAGTCCGGCCGTGTGAGGACCCCTTAATCCAGGACTCCCTCACATAGCATGACTATTAGCATCATAAAGAAATACCATGCAAGAACTTAACTAGAATAATACCAAGTAAGCATATAACCAACTAGATGCAAAGTAACATGCATAGCAATGGTACTTGATAACAGACAGTAAACATGCATCAGAAAGAACACCACTACCAGCATGTACTACTACTATCAAGCATAACATGTGACAATAATACTACCAAGTAGTACAAGATAACAAGATGCATCGGAACATAGCATGAAGGTGAACATGAAACCACGAGCATAACCGAAACAATGACAACAGTAGCAAACAAGCAAACAGATAACAGGCAAACTTTTATTAAATATGTAAGTAGAAACCATGGATATTGCATGGCTATCATGCAAGTGGCTATTGTGTCTTGCCTGGGGGTGACGGAGACTCCGGGGAGAAGTGCGGTGAAGCAGCGAAACAAAACGTCGGACGGTTCTCTCTTAGAGGGGGCTGATTAGAGGCAAGGGCAAAATGGTCATTTTCACTGTGGGACCACCTAGTGAAAATGTTACCAACAGAAAGAGCTCGATGAGATGAAGACGTGAGCGTTGGTTTCACCTGATCGGAGTTACGGTCGTGAAGATACGGAGGGTGGTAGAAGAGGGACCAATATGTGAAAAATCTTCAGCAAACAGGTCCCTGGGAGGAAAAACAGAACCTGCTTTTTAGAGATATACGATTTCTGAACCAGAAAGCGTATTTTTAGCCGAAGTAGAAGAAGAAGACATTTTCCAGAGGCGAAAGCGTATTTGTGGATATACGCTTCCTCTTAAAAATGAATGGACCCGGGGATGTGTCACTTACACGAGGAGTCCACACAGCAGGGGGGCACGGGCCTCGTCTTCTTCCTCCTCCCTATGTTCCGATCGAGACAGAGGACGAGTAGGGGAGGGGCGATGCCCGCGAGGGGCCCGGGTGGCTCCGGCCAAGGCCACCGGCGGGTGCGGCGGTGCCTGGCGCACCCATCTAGAGAGGAGGTGGCCGCCGGGGAGGCGTGGGGAGGAGGCAAGGTTGCGGCGAGGGGCAAGAGTGATGATCTTCGGTGGTACGAGCAGCTCCAGCGAGGGGTAAGAGTGTGGGGCGGCTCGCAGAGGAGTGGGGAGAACTCTAGTGAGGTCGGGGTGGAGAGGCAGTGGCTAGGGCGGCCGGACGATGAGGTGGCCGAACGGCGGAGGCGGCGGCCGGACTTGGGACACGCGGCCACGAGGCTCTCCGGCGACGAACGAGGGGTTGGGGTGGCTCGCGGAGACGAGGGGGACTCAGTGGACAGCTCGGAATGGCAAGGTGGGGGCTTGGTTTGGCCAGAATCAAGCCGAGGCCGAGGCGGCCATGGAGGACAGAGGCGAACTCCGGCGAGATCTGGTGATGCTAGTGATCAAATGAGGCGAGGGAGGGAGTGGTGAGGTGCGGAAGGACCCGGGGGTGCTATATATAGTCGAGGAGGAGCATTCTTGATCTCAGGGCGAGATCCAACTACCCAACAATGGAGGACAGAGCCGGTTGTGGCACGGGCGCAACGATGACGACCAGACTGCAGTGATTCAGGGTAGGGCAGCGACGCGGGGCGATGCAGGAGGTCATGAGCTAGCTCCAGGACAAATAGGGACATCGAGACGAGGAGGAAGGAGGCTGGAATAGGGACGACAACGTGCGAGAGCATGATGTTTGCATGCCAGACCGCATAGTCACCACGTGCACTGGCGCACATGATGCACTCTGTCCAGCCAAATCATGTCCAGTAGATGGACCCTGATACCCTTAGTCCAAATGCAGAAAGAATTCGGTCCAGCGGCAAAGAAGTAATTAGCACAAGGCTCCAAAGTATTGTGGCAGCAAGGTGTTTGTGATGCAGGGGAACAAATCCAGGAGGAGGCAGGGGCTGAGCTTTGGCATGGCTTGATCACATGCCAAGGTGACTGTGGTGGCCCAGAATCAGACCAAGAGGAGCTCTCTAGAGTGCACTGCTGTAGAGAGGGCCCTAATGGTCAGATTTGGGAAATATGAAGTAGCACTCATATAAATGATTTTCATGAGCTGAAAATGGTTATGGCCCAATGATTTGAGTATACGAAGATGCCCAAAATGTTTCATGCCATTTGGACGTACCAAAGTGGCACTTGCTTCACAAAGCATCTCTCTGGACAGAATTTTGGAAAACTTGCACAGGGCAAATGGAGTAATGGATTGAGCCAAAACTTGGTGGAGGGAGTTGATATGGATAGGAGAATGTCCTGAAAAAATTTCAGCTTAAATGAAGCAATATAAAATAAGTTCCTTCACAAAATGAAAGTCTGACCAGAAAACAAGATTTGGAGTTGGGCTCACATAAATGAGTTACATGAGCTCAAATTTGGTGGCGAGTCATTATTTGATCATATGAAGGATCTTGCAAAATTTCAACTCATTTGGATATGCCTAGCTATTACTTCCTTCACATCGACTTCCCTTAGACAGGAACTTTGAAAAATTGCTCGGGAATATTTACTAGGCAAATTGAGTTGAATTTTGGCATGGTGCAATGATATGGACAGGAAAAGATGTCCAAAAAGTTTGAAGGCAATCAAGCAATGATAAATAGCACTTGCTTTGCAAAGTGCCACTTAGGGCAGAATAGGAAAAGAATTATTGGTGGATGATTTTTTAACATGCCAATGAAAAGTTTTTCCATATTTCATCAAGATAGGACCCAAAAAAATTATGAGAATTATTTGGGAATTTTTGGAGGGACATAAAGATGGGTTGCTTCACAACCTAGGGCAAATAGGATGATTCCTTTAACAGAAAAGGAATCTTCTCAATAAAAGAATATTGGGATTTGGGCTAGGATGAAAATGACATGATCTAGGGATGGTTTTGGGGACGACAAGTCACTATAAAACCTAGGAAGACATGATATTCCCATGTTTCAGAACCACATAACCATAGAAAAGCAAATCAAATCAATAAATCCATGAAAATCATCAGAAAAAGAAAAGGGAAATATCCAGGGTGTTACACCCCACGCTCCTCTGCTCTTTATCCAACGCGACGTCCCCTCTGCCGAACCAGCAAGGGGCCATCTGGTCCCATAGGTGGCCATGGTTTCCCGCGACATCTTTGGCTCGCCAGGTAGGGGGAGCGCGCTTGTGCAAACTAAAGGCCATGTGCAGCGTGCCCTGTCCGCGGTAGCCCGCTCGAAGCTTTTGACGTCCGCGACGCCTATGAAGACAGACCAAGTGGGGCCATCTCTATGCCCGACTTACTTCGTCTCCGTGTCCCGCCATACCTGCAGGTACGGAGGAGACTAATGCAGAACGATGACATGCACCCCTCAGCAGCCCACGTGCGCCCGCTGTTCGGACATTGTCCGAAAGAAGAAGGCAATGCATGCAAGCGCAAGGCCCCTCCCTTTTCCATCCTTCACTTCGCCAGCAGTCGAGCCATTTTTGCCCTGGCGTCATCAACATCGATGGTTTCCACGCGATGCTCGGTCCAGTATTCACCCTACTTTGGGGAATCCTGAGCAAGGTGCGGGAATGAATCCGCTGGATGATGCCTCAGCCAACGTGCTACGTCAAGGCCGTCTGCATGGATACAATCCGCACAACGGTCGCCGCCTGACTATTTTGAAGGAGAAAGGGGGGAAGGGATGGAGGGATAGAGGGGCCTGACACCGTGACCCGCCACCCGCCACGCACAGCTGGCGCATATCGGTCGCTGCCGGGAACAAGGAAGTTACCTGTTCAGCTATGCTCCTCTGGGCGTTGCAAGTGAACCAAGCACGCGTGGCCCGGCAAAGAGAAAAGGAACCAAGAATAAAAAGCTAAGTTTACACCATCATTTCTTGCTGATACATTTAAGATTTTTACAGTTGTTTATCCCTTTGGCTTCGGCGAGCATTCGTATTGTGACAGCCTTAATACGACGGAACCTTGGCCAGGCTCTTTGATCGCACCACGTCCTATCCCGAGCCATGCTCGTGGGACGAGAGCCTGCATCAAGAGCTGCCTAGGAAAAACCTGCCGAGACGCATCCACGCCAAAATGACTGCTAAGCGCCAGACCCTTACGACAATTGTGGCAATATGATACTGGCAGGCATCCAAAACAGAAATAGTAATTGATCATGCGAACACAAGCGTAAAAGGCTCAAAAGGGATAAACGCGCATTTAATGATTCAGCAAAGAGTAATAGTTTCATGCAAACGCAAGGAATATAGTGCCTAAACACAAAACGAACTTTATGTTTTATTACAAAACGACATAGGGATGGCAGCGACCCGTCACTTGGTATGGCGGCCAGACGAAGCATCTTTGAGTTGAAGGACCCTGGCGGCTAGGGGGTGGCTTTCTCCTTAGCAGGTGTGGCATCAGGACCTACTAGCGGCTTCCTGAATCCATCATCAAGGTCGAGGTCTGGGTGGCGGCAAGCTATGTTGCTCAGAACCATGAAGAGGGCATTGCGGGCAAGTTTCCAGGACTCGGCCGCGAAGCGCAAGGCCCTCCCTTCTTCATGCGCCTTCAGCTTCTGGATTAGCTCATTAAAGAAGACCCCCAACTTGGCGCTTGGGACCTCGTGCTGGCTGACCGAGAAAGTTGGGCCATCCATACCCATCGCCACAGCCTGGGCAGTGAGGCGCTTGGCGATGTTAATCAAGCTCCTGATCCAGAGGTTGACTTGCTCAGATTGATTTTCCAGTTTGGCTTCTGCATCTTTCTAGAGGCGCCTGGCAGTGCCCAGATCCTTGGACAGTAGCTGTTGACAGGATTCGAAGGACTCTGCCGCACTCCCCAAGGACCCGATCTTGGCCTTCATGTCAGCAATGGTGTTGTTGGCAGTGTCGAGGTCTTGAGCCTTGGAGGAGAGTTGCGACTGCATGTGGGACAAGAGAGCCTCTGCCTTCCATGCTTCCTCCTTGAGAGCTTCTAGCTCCTTGGCGTTCCCGACAAGATCTTCCGCCAGCTTAGACACCTGCTGGTCAAGATCGGTCTTGGCGGCAGACGCGGCAGCCAGGTCATTAGTGAGATTCTTCAGTTGGGCAGCAAATTCCGTGGCAACGGTGTCCAGGGCTGCTCCATGCTTGTCCTCCAGATCCTTAGTGCGCTGGCGAACAAGAGCCTCCAGGTCATCATCTTTTGCGCGAAGAGTGGCTTCGAGCTTCTCCTCCCGGAGGGTGGTCTCTTGCTCCCTGGCGTCCAGGGATGCCTTGCAATCTGCCAAGAGCACCCCGCAGGCTATGACATCGTCCCGCGTCATCGGGAGCGCCTCTTGCTGCCTCAAGAGCACCTTGAATTGCTTGTCATACCACTCACGCAGCTCCAGGCCTTTATCCTTCAGCTTCTAGTTCATCCTGTCGACGGACTCAAGCTGCTCCTTGAGCGCCTACCATTTCTGGTTGTGCCGGCATGCATCTCACTCACGCCTATCGCCACGGACTCCAAGAAGGACAACTCCATTACGACGACAGTCGAGTCGTCGGCCTCTCTAGCTTCTTCGGACAACAGCGCCAAGAGACGCTGAAGTTCTTCGCCGAGCTCAGCGCTCGTCTGCAAGGATGGGCCGGAGGTTCCAGTCCCAGACAGAGACAACACCATGGCCAGAGTGTTGGAGGGAGGTGGCGGAATGCTTGGAGTGACCCTAGGGGAAGGGAGTGGATCCATGGTCTGGAGGGGAATTTTCACCTCGACCACCACCCCCTCTCCCTGGACCTCCACCAAGGGATGCTCGATTACCGCCAAGGAATCCTGGGCATCCCCGGTGGCAAGGCCTTGTCCTTCTACGGCAGCAATCTCGACGGCCTCTTCTGCGGCAGCCTTGTCTATGTCAATTGCCACCTCCAGTGGTTTTGACTCTTCGGCTTGGTGGCCTGTGAGTGGGAAAAACAGAGGACAACAAGGAAGCAGAAGATTGAAGTAATGAAGAAATCAGAAGAGGTAAAAAAAGAAATAGAAGAAGGAGAAAGGCATAAGTGGAGTACGTGGGGAAGCCTGCCAGGTGGGGGCCACCGGTTTCCCCGCAAGTACCCATTGTCGGGATCTGCACTTCACCTTCTGTCGCGGTAGCCCCGGCAACCCTCAGTGCGGTCTTTCCCATGAAAGGCTCTACCGGGGGGGGGGTCTTTGATTCGGTCGGTAGAAGAGACATGCCCCTCTAGGAGAGGCTTGTCTTGCATCAACCCACCACCACTGTCGGGAGGGAGAACCAAGTCCCTGCTTCCGGGCCGGGGGCTGGACTGGGGAATCGGCTCGATCTCTTCCACATCACCCTCCGCCAATACCGGGCTCCCGGCGATCTCCAACGACCCGATGCGTCGGAGCCTCTTCCGGGAGCGGTAGATAAGGGCCTCCGTGTCCTCCTCCTCTCCGCTGGGGACAATAAGAAAAATATGAGGTTAGCCAACAAGGATAATCAAGCAGATCGGAGCTATTCGGGAAGAGAAGAATCTTCCTTACTCTTCTTCGATAAGCAAGGAGTTCAAGTTGAACTCCATGGGAGTTGAGGGCTCCCGTATCCTCTTCGGGGGCGGAGGGGCAGAGCTCTCCGGCAGCTTCGGCGCTCGGCACGGAGTCGGGGGATCAGGTGGAGACGAGCTCTACGAAGAACTCAAGTTCGAGCTGGATTCGGAATCATCCTCCATGACCACCGCTCGCCCGGCGAAAGTGGTCTTGATCCTGGCGAGACGGGGAGATTGGCGAAGCACCACGTCCACATTGGTGACCTTGGTGGTGGTCTTCTTCACCCTCTTGGCGACCGGTGCTAGATTGGGGGCTTCTGCCCCATGACTGCTGGCACGCCTACGGAGGCACTGGTCCATATGAGGCTCGGGGGCATGGGGGGCAGCTGCCAGCCACTCCGCCACCTCGACTCCTGCCACCTCACCAACCTCACTACAAAAAAAAGACACATCCGTGACATTTTGGGCCGGATGAGTTTTTTTCTGTCATGCTTATGACACATCTATGACGATAATTGTAACAAAACCCGGTATCATCATATATGTGGTGGGCTCCAACTTCTATGAAAAAATCATGACAGAAAATGGGCTTTTCGTCATGGGCGGGCCGGAGATGCAGCTACATGACATTCTTTGGGTCGTGCATGACGGAAAAAACCGTGGTAGAAGCGAGGGCGGAAAATATCTAAGAGTTCCCGGTTATGGTGGGTGGTCGGGGGCCGAGCAATGTGTGTTTCTCTCGTAGACGTACGCGCGTAGGTGCAAGGCGTTGGGCTCTAACTGAACCCGAGCGAGGCGTTCGCCTACTGAACCCAAGCAATTGCACTGGAGGCTACACATTACTAAACCCGATCGAGCAATTCCTTCGTTCAGCTTGTCAATTTCTTCAGAGGTAGGCATTTTTATTCAAAAAACTGCCACTTCAAATCTTGCGTCGCAACTAAAACTGCCAGGAGCACATTAGTAGGCTACCTAGTGATCGATTAGTAACTTCTAAACACTGAGCGAACAGAAATGAGGAACTGTTAGTAACTTGTAAACACTGAGAACACAGAAATAAGGATCATGCTGTGCACAGCAGTAAGAGTCGATCCGTTCGAAATGTTCACACGGGACCCACAGGCCTGGCATTGTAATATGTTCACATTAGTAGCCCAAATTCAAAACCAACTAGTACAATTCCCATACATAAGATCAACATGTTAATGCATCTCAATGATTCATAGATCATATACAAATATGTAGCTCCAAAAGCAAAGATCTAGAAAAAACATATGTTCTTCCTACTAACATGGATGCTTCTCTTCGCCAACATTCAGTACAGAGTGAAAGACAAATTTGTTTGTGAAGTCTACAATTCCTCTTGCAAACGCAAGTGGTTTCACCAACAGCTGGAACCATGAGAATGAACCACACATGATGGAGGAACATCCACTGCAATATGATTTGGTCTTCTCTCGGTCACACGGTGAGACTATTTTTGGAATACAAACTTTAACTTAGGCAAAACGATGCCCATTGTATAATCAGACCAAAGCAATGAAGCACCTAGTGTTGGCTAATAAATAGTATAGTACTACTTTTCTGCAGTCCATGAAGTGACTATCCAATCTTTCTGTGTTTATTTTCAAATGGAACTGCATGTAGTGACTATACTATTCTCTTGTGCAGTTCAACCGAAATTGTGATCACTTTGTTTGTTTGCCAAATAGCAACGGGCAGACATCTCTATCTGCACAAATATCAAGCAGCTAGTAAACATATACCCACCTTGTATTTTTGGTTTAAACACGTCTCTTCCGCTTAGCATCTATCATGTTTTGCACTGGACAATTTTGATACAGTCATGTTTTGCCCTAGACAATTTCACAGTAAATTGATTTGCTGGTTTAGAGTAGAAATATAGTGCCTATTCTTCATCAGACCAAGGGTATCCATGTTCGCGATGATGGAAGAGGTGAAATCGATACAACCAAAATTGAGCATCCAATCATTGAATCCTGTCCTACACCTCCAATGTAGGTCCACCCTGCCAATAAATTCACATCAAACCACTAGTATTACTATCTAATGACAGTACAAAAAGAGTAGCAAGATAGTAGCAAACCATGTACCTTCGCAATGAACAGCTAATATTGCCACCAATTGGATATAAAGGTTTGGAAGAAAACATGCTCCTAATGTTGAACCATTTGGACTTTTTGTGCAGTTCCACTAAAATCGAGCATCCCTGTTTGCATAGATATTGAAAGTGTGATTACTATAAAAGTGGCACTAGTTGAAGCATAGACTCGCAGATATAAGCATTCCAATTTCTTATGGGAAAAGGTAGCAAGACTGTTTCTAACCACCTGTTTGAAGGAATAAATAAGGCAACAGCGGCTGATGTCAGGAAGGCATACATAGTTTTTTCTGAAAAATTGGCCCATTCCTGACCTTTCCTCTTTTTAAGCATATTTTGTGCAGTTCAACTAAAATAAAATGCCATCACCGCCTTGACAATTCAGTGACACTGTACAAAAGGAAATGACTTAACATTACATCATGGTGTCAGGTATGTAGTCGACAGGCATTAGAGACAAACATACAGACCTCCTCCAACAACATAATGAACATTAATTTTAACAAAGGTGTGACTAGCTTTACCGGGATAATTTGAGTGAACTCTACACCCTCTGTTCCTTAATATAAGATGTTTTCACAGTTCAATTTGAAGTACCCAAAAGTCTAGTATTTAGAAAAACAAGTAGTAGTTTTCTTGAGCACATATCTAGGAAAGCTTGCTACACTTTATATATGTCCATACGCTAATGAAACACCATTCGAATAGTACAAATATACACTAATCCAGTGGCTAGTGCAACAGTAGAGTAGTTATTTTATTACAGGGTATAGTATAATGGTTTTACTGAACAGATTTCCATAAGCTCTAGCACTGGAAGATTTCTATAAGAATTAATAATACAAAATGTAAAGGTAACAAGTTTCAGCATTGGTATACTAGCTGTGCAAGAGCATTAAACCAAATAGAAAACTCTGAAGGTAACTAGAATTATTAACTAATGACAGTATAAAAAATTGCAAACCATGTACCTTCAAGGTAAATATCATTTCGAACTCGAGGGGGCCTCAAAATTGCTATCCCAATCTTGATAATCGGTCAAACATAAAAACTTGATCGAACAAATCAAGAGAACAGCCAGAGGAGGAGGTGCCCACTCTTGACCTTTCCTCTTGACACTGTACAAAAAAATTGAATTATCTCATGAAAGTGAGGTATGTAATCTATAAGCATTAACAGTGCAAAAATCTGAAGGTAGTAACAAGATTCATCGTTGGTATACTAGCTGTGCAACAACATTAGAATACCTTCGCTGAAAAATCTTTAATACATCGACAATCAACAGCTAACCCTGAAATAATCCAGTGACATTAAATGGCATTGCTTAAATTTATCGGTGGCATTAGACTGAGTGTGGCATTAGTTAAATGTGGCATCACTTTAGCAGCAGCATTGCTTGACTTGATAGCTGGCGTTATACTAACAGCAAAAAAGAGGCAATAAGAGGATGGGAGGCCCATTCGGACAGTGGGCGCGCCAGTACGATGTACCTCCACAGAGGCATAGAGTGGTGAGGGAGGTATGGTTGCCCGGAGCAACAAATATCCAGGCAGCATATGTGGACTACGTCCCATTTTTGTTCTCTTTACCCACCTTTTTCCTATGTGAGGAGAACAAACCGATCGACCTGGTCATTCTCTATTGCGTTGTCATGCCTTTCTACCCTTCTTCAACCAAGAGACACGAGACTCGTTCCTTAGCTACTGATTTTCCCCTTTTTAACCTAGATGCGGGTTCGATGCCTACTCTCTTGGACAGTACAGTATCCCTTCCTTTCCTTATTCAACCCAGACATGGATTAGTATGCATGAAGCAGGGTTTCCTTTAATAATGCAAATTAAGGTTTTCGTCTACGTGACAAGCAGAGTAGAGGATCGCAAATTGGGAAGATGGTGGAGTGGAAAAAGATCCACATGCAGCGACGTGGCAGATGGGGCAGTAGAACAAGGGTATGGTTCGAAAAGAGGTAGCATACATGAGGGTCGGCGGGAAGTGGATTCGCTCATGGTCGTCGTCCTCTGCACACACTACGGCAGCAAGCTTGGGGACGGAGGCCATCCCGTGCGGGCGCTAGGTCTGAGAGGACGGCCTTGTTGTCAGTGACCTCGCTCGCCGACGATGAGTGCGTCAATGATGCACGTCCTTTTCTTCCCCGACGGATCTATGACCACCGGTGAGGAGGGAGAGAGAGGTTGTCTTTTTAGATCTGGAGAGAGGGTGATAGTGTGAGAAGCAAGTGGGCAGCCCTTAGCAAGAAAGCACTGAAGCTCCAGCCTATATATCTTTTTTATACTACTAGTTCTAGAGGTGGAGTAGTGGTAGAGTAGTTTATATTTTCTCTGCATACAGTACCAGTTAGTCGTGCTTCAAAACTGAACGGCACGCCATTAAAAAAATAAAGTTGAGAAATAATGCGACACTTTGGGCCAACGCGGCCAGATCAAATTTTGCACGAGAAATGACACACCATGTTTCTTGACATGTCGTCCCATTACAACATGTCAATGAGATGACGGTGAGTCCTTTTGTACAATTTCCGAACGGACGTCTATGTAGGTCGGGTCGCCTGTTCGTGTATCGTGGCAACCGTCCACCTCCTCTTTGTCGTCCCCTCTTGATTTGGAACTGCTGTCGCACGCTCTTAATCCTTCCTCCATTTGCCTTCAACCTTCCTTCTGCCATTGTTCGGTCGTCTTCTCCATGGAGGGAACAAGCCAGAAACGACCCCGTTATTCTTGCCCCGATCTGAAAGATGACGTGGTGGATGAACTTACTGATCGGTGCGGCGTCATCACCTCGACTAGCATGGCAGGCTCGTTCAAGACCATTCTCGACTCAACTAATAACATCATTACAAGGAACCCAAGGGTCCAGCAACGGTTTGATCTCCCTTATCTTCTTTGCTATAAGCATGTTCGCATGGGCGCGGATGATGGAGGCCTCGCCTTGTGCAAGTTGATGCGGCTTGATAATAATATGTGTGATGTCAAGATGCCTTCGCTTAAGGGTAAGGCCTGGGCTGGCGCAAATGGAGATTGGGTTGTTTATATTGGGTACAATTGCGAGTGGGAACTTGTGAATGTGTACATTCGTCAGCGGATTCCACTTCCAAAAATCTCAGGGTGCCCTGAGGTTGAGCACACAGATGATCTACATATGTTCAAATATGATCATGGTGGCAGTCGTCTATGGAAGATAGCAATTTGTCAAGTTACCAACCTCTCTTGGGATTACAAAAACTATGAAGTTGTTGCTATGTTTGACAAGCTTGTTGTCGTGGTTACTGCTTCCACGGCTCATCCACGGATATTGCTCAAAAATCAATTTTTGTACACGGATGAGTACTGTGATGCAATTGGATACGAGCATCTTGTGTTTTCTGCCACCACTCGTGGCACTATTTTGCATGGCATCCCTCGTGGTTTCGGTATGTTTGTCTTCCACCGTAATTATAATTGTTTATTCCACATGCGGGTTAGTAAGTTTCCCTTTACTATTAACCTTCTTGAGTTTCCAAGGTCCTGTGAACATTCCACCACCTATACTTGAAAAAAATTATAACCAAGGGGGAGATGACGATGGTGATGATCACGAGCATGAGGACGAGCAGAACTTATATACTCAGTGGCACCTGGCAACTAATTCCGATGGATCACCTCTTCTTGTCTATATATAGTGCACTGAGATTGTTACTACTAAGGGAGCACGTGTTGTCTCCCATGGTTGCCCTCTCCGGACCTATTCCAACACCCGTTGCAGGGTATTCGGGATGGATACTAGTGTGCCAGCGCCAACACCTTCTCCCTAGTGACCAAACTATCCAATGATGGTGAAAGGCGATCCAGCTGCTATTAACACAACGTTACTACCATTTATGAGAAGCAATTGTATCTATACCTCGGACATTGCAGTGGTTCCCTACCCTGGTCCTGATATATGCCGCTTCATCCTGGATGACCAGTCCTGCATTGCTCTCGATATTGACAATAGCTGGCCCTTCCTAGAGCACCTATGGTTAAAAGCAAGTGTTTCCAACGTCGAGGATTGGTTGAGATGAAGTTCATTTCATTGCTTGTTATTTGTTGTGTGATGAAAACTTTAGTATTTGTAGAATGTTTTGTTGGAAATAATCTATAATCCAACATGTATCCTCTTTGTTGTTCTGTGTTGATGACTTGTTATATCTAATGAATGGTACATTTGCAAATGCATGTCATAAACTCAATTTATGAATGGTTTCCGAGTCACTTCTTGGAGTGTGAGTACCGTAGTAGTATAGCCAGCATCCAGTTAGTATATGAAGTTGCCACATAACATAGAGCCAACCTAATATTGGAGTATGCTAGCACTCCACCGGCGCGCCGCTTCAAATGGTGGACGAAGTGAGAGGTCGCGTCACCTTGTGTCCAGATCTGAGATGCCACGTGTACAAGATGAATGACTCCAAGTTCGACCACCGTGATGCTAGGTGCGAGCCGAGGAACAGTGTTGGAGAGACCCCACTCATAATTTTCCTACATTGATCATTTGATTAATAAAATAGAATGCTATAGGATTTTTTCCTATGTAATCACGTTTTAATTGGCAATCTAGCATCCACTCCAACTTTTGTTTCACTTCCTTTGTTCCTACGAAGAGAGTACTTGCTCTAAATGATGTGCTGCTGCAAGAGCTGCCTATATTACTTTACCATGCTCTAAAAAGGTGGACCAGCTTTGGCTATAGTAGTATTGTACTAGGTTAGTAGGTGACCTTGCGCTTGGCTCTTCTCCTCTTCCGGAAGTCGAACAATAATGATGGTACTAAATAAGTACTTCTAGCAATCTGACACCAAATGAACTATTGCACATCCACCGCTTGTAAGCAAATGTTTCTCCTCGTGTTGCGAGCCACCGCGCACTCGTTGGCGAGGGTGAAGGCATAGTAAGCAAGCTTCTTGTCGAGTTGACGGGACACATCAAAGTTATTTAGTACTCTCTTCAAAAAGGGCCGACCATGTCCATGGCTACCATCCCATGCTTTGTCATTGAGTGTGTGCACTAATCGTGTGCCATCGAGGAGAAAAAATATTGCATAGTACTAGGTGCCATCGAAGTGCACGACTCACTTACACACTGCATATCTCCATTTTTTCTTGCATGACACATCCAGCTTGATGCTAGATGTCCCGCGTGTCGGCAAAAGGATGAACAAAGGTCATGTCTTAAACGAAAGAGTGGAAGAACATAGATTCCCGATGACCGAGAAGGAGCAACAAACCTCACGGTGGAGCGGCTGCACTCATAATATTTTATATTATTTAGCGATATAAAATCAACCAAATCTCTCCACGTTCCTATACCATTCTATAGTATGAGAATAACTTTGAACGTAAGCCATTGATTCACTCTATCCAATGGTCATAGTTGGAAAATCCAAACAAAACCAAGCATTGGATCAACTCTTTTCGCACTCATATTGTTGCCGCCTGCCCACCTAGCCCACCTATATATCTGCTCATGTGTGATGACCACAGGAGCTATCCACTCAGATTGTATGTTAAATAAATAAAGGTCGATAACTAATGCGGCACCTCGGGCCAACGCGGCCAGATCAAATTTTGCACGAGAAATTGTACACCATGTTTCATTGACATGTGGTCCCGTTCCAACATGTCAGTGAGACGACGGCGAGTCCTTTTCTACAATTTCCTAACGGACGTCTATGTAGGCCGGGGCGCCTCTTTGTGTACCGTGGCAACCGTCCACCGCCTCTTCGCCTTTCCTTCTCAATTTGGAACTGTTGTGGCATGCACTTCCTCCCTCCTCCATTTGCCTTCACCCTTCCTTCTGCCATTGTTTGATCGTCTTCTCCATGGAGGGAACAGGCCGGAAATGACCCCATTATTCTTGCCCCGATCTGAAAGATGACGTGGTGGAGGGACTCATTGATCGGTGCGACATCATCACCTCGGCAAGCATGGCAGGTTCATTCAAGACCATTCTTGACTCAATTAGTAACATCATTACAAGGAACCCAAGGGTCTAGGAGCGGTTTGATCTCCCATATCTTCTTCGTCGTGACCCTACTGACCGGCGCGCGGACGACGGAGGCCTCGCCTTGTGCAAGTTGATGCCGCTTGATAATGATACGTGTGATGTTAAGATGCCATCGATTGAGGGTAAGGCTTGGGCAGGCGCAATTGGAGATTGGGTTGTTTATATTGGGTCCAACTGCGAGTGGGAACTTGTGAATATGTACATTCGTCACCGGGTTCCACTTCCAAAAATCTCAGACTGCCCAGAGGTTGACACACTGGTATTCTACACACGTTCAAATACGATCATGGTGACTGTCGTCTATGGAAGATAGCAATTTGTCGAGTTCCCAACCGCTCTTGGCATTACACAAACTATGGAGTTGTTACTATCTCCGACAAGCTTGTTGCCTTCCTTCATGGTTCGACTGGATGGATATTGCTCAAAAATCAGTTTATATACAATTATACATTGATGTGTACTATGATGCAATTCAATACGAGGGTCTTTTGTTTGTTGCCACCACTCGTGGCACTGCTTTTGCATGGAATCCTTATGCTTTCGGTACATTTGTCTTCCATCGTAATTATAATTGTTTCATCCACATGCATGCGGGTTAGCTAGTTTCCCTTTACTAATTAACCTCCTTGTGTTTCAAAGATCCTGTGAACATTCCACCACCTATACTTGAAAAGTTTTATAACCATGGGGGAGATGATGATGATGATGATCACGAGCATGAGGACCCATATACTCAGTGGCGCCTGGAAACTTATTTTGATGGATCACCTCTTCTTGTCTGTGTACAAGGCACTGCTGATGATACTAAGGAAGCAGGTGTTTTCTCGCATGGTCGCACTCTCCGGACCTATTCCAACATCCGTTGCAGGGTATTTCGGATGGATACTAGTGTGCTAGCGCCAGCACCTTCTCACTGGTTCAGTATTGATAGTCTTGAAGGAAACTCGCTCTTCCTTGGACAAAACTATCCAATGATGGTGAAAGGCAATCCAGCTGTTGTTGACACAACATTACTACCATTTATGAGAAGAAATTGTATCTATACCTCGGACATTGCTCTGCTTCCCTATTGTGGCATTCACAATATGCATCCTGACATAGGCCACTTCAGCCTAGATGATCAGTCATGCGTTGGTCTCGAGATTGACAGTAGTTGGCCCTTCCCATAGAATCACTTCTAGTTCAAAGCATGCATTTCCAACGTCGACGAGTGGTTGAGCTGAAGTTCATTTCATTGCTTGTTATTTGTTGTGTGATGAAATCTTTAATATTTATAATGTAATAAAATGATATGCATGTGATAAACTTACTAAATTTATGAGTGGATTTTGAGTCGCTTCACTGAGTGGGTGCTGCAACAAGGCAAAAAAATGTTTTTCCGAATACATAATTGTGCGTGCATTGCAACAGGTTATCGGATGAGGCCAATCAACAATAGTACACTATTTTTACTAGCTTCACATGCTTCGCGCGTCAGGATGGTGTTTTTACTGTAGCTATGAATCCCATCATCCTAGGTTCTCGGATGAGTCACGTAGCAATTGCATTCTGATGTTTGGGTTCAAACTTTCAAAACTACTACACTATCTCTACGTCTACATATACATAATACAACAAGTTTTAAACTTGAGACCAGCCACCACCCTCACAAAAAACACTTTTTAACCTAGCACAGACTCCAAGAAATTTGGCCACAGTGTGAGGTAGGCCATATGTTAATGTGTTCGCTGTATGTAACCAGCACCTCGAATCCTCGATACTATATAGGAGTAGTAGGGTGGCATGGGCCAGAACAAGCATTCACGTCCAGGAGTATGGCACACGCCACCAGCACGACTTCCATGTGACACCATATTTCTTGGAGTCCGTGCTACAGCTATCTCTTCAACATCGTCGTTTCTCTAACTCAGACATTGTGCGGCGGGCGAGGTGGGGGTTTGCTGATAGTCGGTTTCCTCAACTGCGGTCCCACTTGTAAGGCCAACTCCAACACACGACCCCAATCAGACCACCATTTTGCCCGGATTCTGTCCGTTTGGGTAGGGCAATCGGTTCGTGTCCGGGCCATTTCTCGGATGTCGTGGTCGTGCGCCCAACGCGCGGACACATCCTGGCCGCGTACATTTTTATTTGCAAACACATATCTTTTTTTCATCATTGATTTTTGGTACATGGAAATACATCACCAAAATTTGACTAGAAAAGCAAGACCAAAGAAAACAAGAACCACAAGAATACATTTTAGAAGATATCCAACTTCCAAAACTACTCCTGTAAGTTGGATTAGTGCCTTCTTGATGCATTCATTGTTGATTTGCGGAGGCTCGATCTTGCGTGCTTCTTTCTTCTTCGAGTGTAAAGAAGTAGACATTGCTTCCTTGCATCTAGTCTCATGTCTAGCCTCTATTCTATCAACACGTGCACTAGTCTCATCTCTAGCCTCTATGCTAGCTAAAAGTGCTAGAACATCTACTAAATTGTGCTCTATCAATATATCGATGTACTCTTCTTCCCAATACCAAAACTTGCATCCATTCTACACAATAAAATTTTAAGTTAGCACAGCTAGTCTAATCCGAGAGCACAACCGAAGATTTGGTTGAGTTCTTCCTCCTTTTGCCGACACGTGGGACATCCAGCATCCAGGTCGTGTCACGCAAGAAAATGGATTGGTAGTTGAAGCCACGTGATGTGCATCTTGGGTTAAACTATAAATAGAATCTTACTACTCTTGAGTAACTCCAAAAGCGGCCATCGAAGATCTTTATTGGATTTGTTTTTCATCACCAGCACGTCGAGGTGAAAGATGTGCAGGTTCAGTGGGTCCTCTTGCATTTCTAACATGTGGGACCTCATATGAGCAAACAGACGATTGGCTCCACGTGTCTGCTGGCTGGCTGAGAAGAGAGATAGAGGAGGGCTGAGCACGGACTCCAGGAAATTTGTTCTACGTAACCAACACCTCGATATAGGCTCGATACAGTGGGGTGGCATGGGCCATAACTAGCATTCACATCTAGCAGTACGGCACACGCCACCCACACGAGTCCCATCCGACACCAATTTTCTTAGAGTCCATGCTACAGCCATCTCTTCTCCCTCCTATTTTCTCAGCCATCGCATGGTGGGCGGGGTGGGGGTTTGCCGATAGTCGGTTTGCTCAACTGCGGTCCCACTTGTAAGTGAAAATGCAACACAACACGCATTCCCCCTTGAGTGGCATGTTGGACCAACCATGTGGGGGTGTGACACGAACACGGCAGGCTTTTCCTTTTGAACTTGTAACTTGTAAAATTTGGTTCTACTCCATGGCGCGGCCGATAGATAGAAATAACGATTTTCCCTAGAGTAATGAGAAGTTTGGTTTTGGCGCGGTTCATGTATGGAGTACATACAAAAATTATGAAGTTGATGCGGAAGGTAAGATAATTACTAGTAGTAACATATACTACTACATGGATTTGACAGAAAGATAAAGATACATATGGATCCATCAACGACATCCTCACACCCTAGTGCGCCGGGTCACCAACCGACGTGCGAGGAGCAGCGGTGTTGGCGGCGAGCTCAACGTGCTTCTGAACAATGTTGTCCAAGGTTGCCATGCAGTCCAAGAAGGCCAGCGTCCTATCGTCCTCCTCTTGCATGTAGTAGTCCTTGTGGATGATTTGTGAGAAGACATGGGTGATTATGTTAATGGTGTCTTGCTGCGCCAGGCGCTGCCCGGCGAGCGCGGCCTTGAGGTGGACATCCTCCGGCGCGACGGCGGGCTGTCGCAGGGCCACCAGTGCGTCAAAGAGGTTGTCATCTGTAACGCCCCGGATCCGATGCGCCAGGTGTCCGCTAGTTATTCGCCTTCGTTGCCATGTCTTTTGCTTGCGTGTTGCATTTTATCATGTCATCATGTGCATTTCATTTTGCATACGTGTTCGTCTCATGCATCCGAGCCTTTTCCCCGTTGTCCGTTTTGCAATCCGGCGCTTCTATGTCATCTGGCGTCCCCTTCTAGCCTCTCTTCGTGTGCGGGTATTAAATTTCTCGGAATGGCCCGATGCTTGCCAAGTGGCCTTGGTATTGCACCGGTAGACCGCCTGTCAAGTTTCGTGCCACTTGGAGGTCGTTTGGTACTCCAACGGTTAACCGGGTAACCGTAAAGCATCTTTTGACTTGCAGCCCAACACCCCTTCCAAAGTGGCCCAAAGCCCAGCAAACTCCCCTCCATGCTCCCGGCCGTTCGATCACGATCGCGTGGCCGAAAACCGCTCCTCATTTGGACTCTCCTAGCTCCCTCCACCTATAAAAACGTCTTCCCCTCTCCATTTTCGGATGATTTTCCCCCGAAACCCTAATTTTTCCCCTCCGCGCCGCGCCGGACGCGTCTGCCCCGGCCACCGCAGCCACTCCCGCGCTGACACGTGTCCCGCCGGCCCCTCTCTCTCCTCCCCGCAGCCGCGGCCCGCCGGGCCCAGGCGCGGCCC